>NW_007726641.1:336547-405867 GCF_000696425.1 Galeopterus variegatus | reverse complement strand
CTCCCATTTGCAACAACATGGATGAACCTGGAGAAACTTATGTTGAGTGAAACAAGCAAAGCACAGAGGGATAAATGCCACATGTGCTCACTCATATGTGGGAGCTAAGAGAGAAAGGAAGGCAGGAAAGAAAGACCACAGTAGTTCCATGATCCAACAGAGGGAGAGAACATTCCTAGGACTACAAATTGGAGTGGAGGGGAGAGGGCGAGGGGGAGGGAGGTTGGGGGATAATTGTAAAGGGACAAAGTGTACAAAAGCAATTTCTGGTAATGGGTATGTCCCCAATATGAATCTGGCTCCCACATCATGGGCAGGAGGGGGGGAAATCAGCTTTGTATCTCATGAATATTTGAAATAAATAAATAGATAGATAGATAGATAAATAAAAAAAAGGAGTTGCATTAAATCATCTCTATAGAAATTGTGTTTGGAATGACACGGAAGATTTCATCATGGTGTTTGTCATACTTTCAAATATTTGGGTAGCTGTTTTATGAGGCTAATATTATGTTTATTGATATAACTTTTATGGAGTAAACCAAGAACTGGACCTTCTGAACAAAGGATAAATAAATGATCAACTTCTTTAATTAAACATACATTTAAAAGACACATTACTTCAAAATTTGTTTTTATCAGAGATTAAGTTTTGCTACAGATTTGTGCTTTCTTTATGTCTAGTGTGAAATGGTAATACTGTGTTTCTGTGAACATGAGTATCTCAGACCAGGTCAGCAGGCTTAGAGCCTATCAAACTCTTTTCTCTTACCATGACTGCTCTCTGACCGTGTCCTTGATCTTGGTGATTGCTGATAAGCCTAGAGAGGAACAGGGATGGTTTATTGTCAGTCCAGTGCTGCTGCTGCTGAGAATCCAAATCTAGATGCAGTCTTGCCGGCCTAAGGGTTACTGAATAGAACACCTTTTGTAATGGGAACTAGCTCTTTTGTAAATTGTGCTCGTAACTATCACTCCATCACTGAAGTTACTTATTTTTTGTTACCTCTGTGTCAGAGTATGCCACCCGTCAGTGTCTGCATGTCTGTGGATGTGTGGATTTGCATGTGTGCACTGTCTCCTCCAATTCTGTATTTCCCCTGTGGGATTTTGGAGTCCTGAGTAGTGGGGGGAGCTGTGTGATCAAGGCTGGGGGCACTGGCTATGTGGGTACACTTTCCCACAGATGCTTACTCCTTGGCAGCTGTTGTCATGGGACTCAGCAGCCTTTCACAAAGGGTTGGGCTCCCCAATTCAGAAGTGAATCATGAGCCACTTTTACTAGCTTGTTTGTTTTAAAGAGTCACGTTGCACCTCTGAAACAAGAGGAAGCTTTGTGTAAGTCCAGCATGTCCCTAATTACAAGAATTTTTTTGTCCACCTCCAACATTGGATAAATATATTGTTGGAAAGGCAGCAGGAGTTACTGAATGAAATGTGGACAAGTAGTTCAGATGAACAGAGGACAGAGGTTGTGTGCAAGAAAGGAATGCACTGGAAAGGGGAAAATAGCAGAAAACATTGGACTAAGCCAGGTTAGGAATCCCATTCTTTCTTCCCATTTTGATGAGCTGACTTCTTTGCAAGCCCCCTTTCCCTTTTCTAGGGCTGGTGACCCTTGGAAACAATGCATTCTCATCCCTTTCTTGGTGAAGTAGAACTAAGGTATTCACCTGCCTTAGTGCTGGGGTCCTGTGGGAATTAACCTCTGGACTCCTGCTGCTGTCAATCGCACTAGCCACTGTTTGACTTGAAGGAACTCTGGGAATATGTGGATTTGATATAATACTTCCCAAAATATCCTCAAGTTCAGAGATTTTATAGACCTGAGGTTTTGCCTATTCAATGCCACTTCTGGTTAAAAAATCTAAAATGTGTCTAGCTCTTGTGTCAACATGACACCAAGCTACCATTAGATTGACTGCTCTTTTTTCTTTTTTTTTCTGTTTTGTCTGAATTTTCTGATGGTTGAGGCATTGAGTAGAGACAGCCCAAAACCCAATGCTGAACCATTAACTCCCAGATGTCCACGACTTCTAAGGAAATGGTCTATGCCTGTGGTTATTACTCAGATAGCTCCTTAAATACTCTTATTTTGGCACCTTTTACACTTGCTAAATTCAATTTGAGGAAAAAACAGGAAAGAGAGAATTTTGTGGAAAGCAATTATCCTGCACTTTTGTGACCTTCATGCTTTCTCACATCATGACGAATTTTGGGGTTAGCTCTTTTATCAGTCAGCATGTGGCTTTCACTAGAATTTTGTTGTGTTACAAATAACCAGTTGTATCTAATTAAACAATAATGATGGTAGTGCAAGGCATTTTCTGGCAATTCATGACCAGCTGGGCAAAGCTGATGGCTGGAGAGTTAGCCAAAAGCTATTAGATTCAGTCCACCATTAATCTCCAGAAATGCCCATTGTGACATCATTGTTGGTACTGAATGATGAAAATGGAAGACAATTTACCAATATTTGTCACATACTTCTGAATAACAAGTTCTCTATGCATGACCCAAAAGTTTTTCTTTCTTTTTAATCCTCCAGTTGCCCTTTAACCTTAAAATACGAGTATGTTTCCTATATAGCAATGCATGGAAAAAGAGTTCCTCAGTTTCCATATAATCGTGGGTGCTTCTTTTTTTTTAAGAGTTCCAATTTTGGGAATTTTTAAAAAATATTTCAGATGGTAAACCAGAATTTGTCTTCAGCTGTGATGCTGGAATTTGATAAGTGTCTATATTATCATAGTTATCTGCTCATGGCAGGAAATGGTTGGAGATGTTTTGAATGGCAGCTGTTGCAAGCAAAGATGTGAATTCAACAAAATTCTAAGAAGTTATAGTCACATTCCTAGTATAAGAAGGGAACTCTATGCTGGGAAAAGCTACAGTGGTTTGTCTGTATGATATTTTTGATTACTGCTGCTGAATGCTAGAGGAAAATAAAAAGAGAGCTGACTAAAATATTCATCACCTCCTTGCATAATTTAATGACTTATAAAGGAAGACAATTCCACTCACAGGCAATCTATCAATAACTTGTTTTAAACTCATAATACTAATTTAAAAGTTATGTTGGTTTTTATAGCATTTTCCCCCCAACACGGAAGTTCTTAAAACCCATCAAGCTCCCAGTCAATGAGCTAGGAATGTTTTGCCGAACACAAAATATTCACATCCCCTCTAATTTAGCCATAAGCTGTTTATTTATTTATTTATTTGTTTTTACCAACATCAGGGCATTATTCTCCCCATAAGAAGTTTGCTGGTGGTATCAGTCCTCCTAAATGCATGTTAACTGTATGCATTTGAGGGACTAGAATGAGTCAGCGCATCATTAACCACAGCTTTGGAGGCACTGACTCACTCCTGGTGAAGCGGAATGGCCCCATTGGGAAGGGTGTGAAAGAGAAAAAAATCCATTCTGGGGTCAGTTCCCTGTTTCTGCAAATTCAGATCCAATTTTCACCTACTTTGGTGGGTGGTTTTCAGACTAAAGAATGTAGTAGTGGACCCTGTAAAGGCAGACATCTTGTTTTTGCAGGGAAAAAACACTAGTGGTACACAATCCTGCTTAGGAAATGCACAAAGGGCCTAGAAAGAAAATGTGGACTGAGAGGAGCCTGGTGTACATCTAAGGCCAAATTTCGTAAACCAGGCCCAACTCTTCCAAGGTTCAACAAGGTAGGTCTTTGATCCAGTGTTGATTATTAGGCTCTCCACTGGAATCTCTTGTCTCCATTAAGGGGTTTTTAACATCTGAAGAATATTTGCAACAGCCCTATTTCTCTTCGGAAATCAAAAAGTAAAGAGCAGTGACCTTAATTTTTCCATCAGACTCATTGTATATTGCTTGGATGTCAGGCCTTCACCAGGAGCGGACCAAGAATAAATACGTAAATGAATTCACTGATAATTGGTGGACATTAGCCAGCTTCACCTGTAAATATTTATATTGTTTTTCAAATTGGAACATGTGAGCTCTCCATGGTGTTTATTTAGATACAACCTGAGTATTGATATTAAAATATTTTATTGCACTTCGAGTACAATTTACCACTGTTCAATTTTCATTGTACTGACCATAGAGGTTTATATAGCCGAGTGGCTATTCCCAGGGCTTTAGTATTTTAATCTAAGCCCCTAAAATTAAAATCACCACACTATTAGATGTTTTTCTTGGCAACTTTTCTTAGCAATGTTGTTTCTTTAGTCTTCCCTGGGAGTAGATTTGGTTGAAGACGTTTGCTGCTTTCATGTACCTCTAACTTGAGTTCATTTTGTTATGTGGTGACCACAGTTCTGGATGACGCCCCCCCTGGCACACAGGAATACATTATGTTACGGCAAGATTCCATCCAATCCGCGGAAATAAAGAAAAAAGAGTCCCCCTTTCGTGCTAAGTGTCACGAAATCTTCTGCTGCCCGCTGAAGCAAGTACACCACAAAGAGAACACAGAGCCCGAAGGTTTGTGAACGACAGATGTGTGTTTTGCTTGTTTTCTCTCATTCTTCTCTCTTTCTTTTTCTTTTGGATTGTGCATTGCCCTCTGGTGTGCTGTGTGTTGTTCGGCCCCTGCCATTGCTAGGAGGCTCCCTGGTTCGCCAGCAAATGTGTTATGCAGTTTCAGATGGGACACTGTATAATACAGTCATATGTGGCACAGCGCACAACATCTGCCTGCTTTTCGCAGCTGAAACATTTTCAGTTGGTGTCATTACACTGTCCCGTTTTGGCTGCCAAAGTTGCTTGCTCTTGTAGCCAACATCTGGCCAAGTCTGTTCCCATCACCTTGCATTCCTGAAGCAGCAGTTGGCTGAGGAATGACACTTCTGAAATGAAATAATGAGAAGATTGTTTCAAATTTTCTAATTCTCCTCCACTCCATAAAGCTTCTGCCTTGCGCTCGAAGAATGCTCATGATCTACTTAGTTCGCTGAAGCAGGTCCAGACTTCATCTAATGCACGCCCGGTTGCACTTTACCATAGTAAAATGCATGCCTCGAGGAAGCTATGAGTAGTTTGTTTTTCTTTTCAGCTCAATTACAGGTTTGGACAACTCTACTTGCTGTTACTTAAACTGAGGTTAATAAGGTATTCCTTGCAATCCATGTCACAAATCTATCCAAAGTACCTGATGTGGCCAGAAAGAGTATATTCGTTTTTCCAAATTTTGCATATATCAAACAGGAATATTTTTCACATTACAAATAAAATGTGGTAAATTTGTTGCCATCGTGTACATTTCAACTTCCAAAATGACATTTGACAATGATAATATATACGCTAATTAAATACTTAGTGTGAAAAAGCCCATCCTCCCCTCATATCAAATACTATTGATGCAGTTTAGCAATGAATAACATTGGAAGTGACAAAATTCACCTGTCCTTTGGCAGTTGGTGTACACTTTTGCATGAATGCTTCTTGTATGATTTCTAAAAGTGACCTTGTTTCTATTTCAAGTTGCCCTTTTGCAACGTTATGGAAATCTTTTTTAAAACTGTCTTTCTGATCTGGAAAAGACTGCCACGTGGTTCGGTTTAAAGTTTGGTGTGTAAGGAAATTAGCCAAACAGACTCTAGTCTAGTCTGGCAACCTACAATATTTTTACAGAACTGTTTTTTAAATGCTTCAGATATAGTCTTCAGTTCTCTCTTAAAGTTGCTGTAACATTTCATTAGTTTTGGAAGAAAATTTTACATCTCAAAGTTTCCCTTTCTCTTCCTTCCAAACAGAGATTTTAATGTTCATTGGCAGAAAATGAGAAACCTATAAGTGTCTATGTTTAATTCTATTTCAGCAATAGAATTGAGTATTTGCATTTATTTTCTACCCGTACTTTTGGTATTCGAGTTATACACTTTGGTTGTGAGTTCTGATGTCAACACTTATTCATCTGAATGTGTAAATGGTGGCCCTTTACAGTGAGTAAAATCAATCTTTTGGTGGTTTAGTAGAGAAGATATTAACTTGATTTTGTACTTTAGTAAACAATTACTTTACTACAAATAATGCATTCCAATATTTTCTGCTTTCTTTTCTTTAAAATTATATAGATAAAAATTTATAGATAGATACTGTTACTGTACTTACACATCAGCCTGAAAAACAAAATTTGGTTTGGGTAAGAAAAATAAACCATTTAAAAAACAGCTGGTTCAATTAAGTCAAGCAATTGGGTTAGACACTTAAAATTGTTTTAAACAATCCTTCAGATTAATAAAAAAACAGTTGAATAACTAAATTTAAGACCTCGTCCCTTTTATTACTACATATAATTTTGACAGGATCTGTTAGTTTTCAAGGACCATCTGGAGTGTACTATGAATACTGTTATGAGTATTTTCAGATATGAGGAATTTTTTAGAGAATGGGTAGCAGTTAAACTCTCTTGTACAAGGTTTGGATAGTCTTTAATCTGTGATTTCATCCACATATTGAGTGGCTGCCATGGTTTTTAACGTGGCTGTCAGCTTTTCACGTGTACACTTTGATGATGGGCATTGTCTTCCTTCAGATTGAAGATTTCCTTTAGTCTTAACCACTCGCCAGGTTCTTTATGATGGCAGAGCCAATATTTCCCTCCCTATTCCTATGAATTATTCGCGAATAGGATTAGACTCATTAGAGGTTTTCCAGGATGACATTTTAATACTATTTACAATCTTACTGTACCCCTTCAAACAAAGACCCAGAAACTAATGGTGAACACAGACCTTAAAATGAAAATACTTGATCTCTGTACAAATTAACAGGATCCAGAAGACCTTAGATGGGGGTGAAAGAAAACATGCTGTGGAACAGAACTTGGGTAAATAAGGAGACAATGCCAAGAAATTAACATGCTTACTTCATGTAGGATACTGAAGCTCGTCATTTCCGGGAGGTGAAGTAACAGTGGGTTTGCAAGGGTTCAATGGCCATTCTGGCAACCAGGAAGATTTTTGCAAGATTGGTTTTTAAATGCTGTAAGATATCAGTTCTCACTTAAAGTTGCTATAACATTTTATTATAATTAGTAGAAATAAAATACCTCTTTATTACAAATGAATAGTAGCTTAAATCTAAACCATGTCCATACATTAAATATTTAATTATCATGTGAGGTATTTTGAAGAGGTAGTTCCTTTCAAGGTCTTCCGTGTGAAAGCATGAGAGTTTAATTGACCTTGGCTGTGGAATTCCACCAGTTTCACAGCAGGTGAAGGCAATGGACAGGTTGGATAAGTCATCCACTGTTTGGTCTGTGCAGTGCCAACGTGCCAGTATGACCTCTTCTAAATGAGGTTGTGTTCATATAATGTCAAAAAACCCTCATGTAAAAAATGAAAAATTTATTTATATTTGGGGAAAATGAAAGTTTGAATTGCATTAAGTTTTAGCAATGATTAAATTAGGTCAAAGAGGTTTATATGTATTATGATACAGGCAGAAGTAATTTGCTTTTCCTTTCGGAATTGATAAAATCAACCAACATTTTTTTATTAGTCTAGATAAAGTCTTAGAGTTTCTTTTGGTTGGCAGCGGTTTGTAAGGGCTATGTTATTTTCATAATTTATGGCCACTTAAGATATGGTACAGATAACTTATTTAATATTATTCACAGTCATCTATTTTTTTAAAGACATTCTTATATTATACCCAGGACCCTCAGAATCCATGTAAAACGATACACAGAGTGAAATATCTCACTAGCTTTTCAGTATACATTAAGGCCAAATTATACTTTGCCAAAACCAGGTTTCTTTTTATGAACAGTCAATTCCAAAACAAATTCTTTAATCTGTTCCAAATATTTGTGATTTTCAGTGATGTAATTATTTTCTTGAAAACCACTTATGATTTAATCTTATGTGAGTACTGAAATTTGGCTGAACAAGCACACACAAGTATCTGAGAGTCTAACTTGGCCCAGTATCAGCAACGTTCTTTGTTACAAGAAAGCCACACAGAGAGTGCAGATTGTTACCAAAATCTTTTTCTTACTGTTCCAGGAGCTTTTTGGCAAGAGAAAGTATAATCTTCATATGCTTTTATCTTTTGTTCAGTTTTTCTTTCTATGCTCTGTGTGCCAAAATGAAATCACTGATTTAGAGTAACTCCTGGAAGCCAATCTCTTATCAACATAGTTGCTGCTTCCTAAATACCACTTATTGGGCTTTTACTAATGTTTAAAGATTGTTAAAAAGAATCACACCAAGAGCTACGTGCTTGCAAGTAGACAGTGTTGAACATCTACAGAGAAAAAAAAAATCATGGATTCCCAGCGTTTGCTTTTAGGATTGAAAACTCTGATTAAAATAGTAAATTTGAAGGGGTTAACACAATGTAGGAAAATATTACAGAGTTCAGTGATTTGTCACTGTGTTTTAATCAGGCATTTTGGCTTATTTCCTATAGTCCTGTTTTCATGTGATTTTTAAAAAAAAACGCACACACTCCATCTCCCTCAGGACATTCGTAACCTTTTTATTCAGAGGCATCCAACCATACATACTGGTTTCGGTTGGAGGAGAAGAGAATCTGTGCTCAAGACTGGTGATGAAGTACAATAGCTTCAAGAGAAAGCAAAAAGATGTGCTGACTGTTAAGGGGGTATATCTGTAACTAGCACCATGACTGTTACTTTGATAATACCTCTGTTTCTTTATCCTAGAAACAGCATTATGTAACTATAAATATCATTCTTGCCTAAATGGAAGAAGGTAGGAGAATATTAAGAACAAGCTGAGGGACATGTTTTTCTTTTCATCATATTTTTTCAACTTTATTGTGTCTTCCTCTTTTTAATGCTAATTTTCCTTTTGGGAAAAATGAATTACTTTTATTTTAAATTAATAGTCACGTCAGTAAAACTAAACTACTGTTATTAGATCCTTTTGTCCCTAAGCTAGAGTTCGTTAACAAACTCTGATGTTTGATACCTGAAAATGTCTTGATTTTCAGGAAGGATATCACTGGGTTCCATGCCTGTCCCTTTGTGGATGAGAATTGAGAAGATATTTCTACTCTGTTAGAAAAACACAAGGACATGTGTTCGAGTGACTCTGAATAGATAAAAAGACTTTATTCCTAATCTTTTTATTTCAAAGTAACTATGGGTTAGGGTCACCCTGCCTTTGATTTATGACTTGAAGGATGACAAAATGACGCTAGAGAGTTTGCTCATTGAAGCAAATGGCAGCTTAATTGCTGTGTCACAAGAAAGATAAAAATATGTGTCCAAATTAAAGTCAGAAATCTGAAGGCCTTGGTGGTTAGCACAGTCTTCAAATGTGTTTCTCTTGGTTGCATGTCAATTATTTCTTCGAAGACAACCTGTTATGTTCTAATAACATTAGGAAACCAGCAAGGCCATTGAAACCCATTTTCTCCTTTCTCCTATTACCCCACCTTATGGCAGCAAACACAAAATTAAGTCATATTTGGAGGATGGTTTAGACTCTCTGGAAAACTCATAATCTAATCAAGGAAGTATACTTAGTAGCCAATAATTCAATTTCAAGACAGGATGGGCATTTGTTATTCTCTTATTGAATATTTGCATCTCAGTTCAGTCTCCAGGCTGGCTTTCACAGTTGAAACTAATAACCATTCATTCTTTGCAAATATGACTCACTTTTTAAAGCAACAGGCCTCCCCTCTCCCTTGAGCTTAAGTTTTCCCATCATGGTGGTGATGGTGTTTTCTTGAAACAAAGTAGTCTCTCCTTTGCAACTCTCTTGACTGAGGTTTTCCTGAGCTAATATTGGGGGCAGATATTTCTCCTATGTGAAGCCTGCACTGATGATCTGTTTCAGGTATTTATGTTTAAAATGACACTGCTCTGGGAAAGCGCTCTGATAGGTCTACTGGATGAATGATGGTGTATGGTGATGATTTTTATTTTTTATTCTTTTAAAAGTCAAAAAGTATAATTAGGTGGGGGACATGGGGTACAAATGCAATTTGTGGTAATGGGCATGCTCCCAATGTGTATCTGGCCTTCACATCTTGGGCACGAGGAGTGACAATCAGCTTTGTATCTCATGAATATTCATAACCAAAAAAAAGACCCACAGAAAAAAATAAAATTAAAAAAATAAATAAAATAAAAGTATTAGCTACAGATGAGATAACCCTGCAGATATGATACATGTACTAAGACTGCAGTTTTTTTTATTTTGAATAGACTTATTGTGAACTTGGTAAAAAAAAAAAAAAAGTATAATACTTGAAAAAAAAACCTGGAGAAATAGAGAGTAGAACAGTGGTTACCAGAGGCAAGGAAGGGGAGTGGGGAGGGTGGGCTGTGGAAGGGTCGGTAGACTGGGACAAAGTCACAGTTAGATAGGAAGAATAAGTTCTGGTGCTCTAGGATGACAATAGCTAGTAATATTGTATTGTATATTTCCAGGTAGCCAGAAAAGAGGATCTTGAATGTTATAACCACAAAGAAATGATGAATGTTTAGGTGATAGATATGCTAAGCTTAAAACAAATCTGGAAATTATCCATCTATATGGATGCTGTCCTGTTCAAAGCTGGTACTTCAGGGATAGTGCTGTCAACATGCTCCTGGGCTCTGATGTCTCAGCAACTCCTCTTGGTATTTTTCTCTTCACAGCCAGTTGATAAACCACTTATGAAATCTGCCCTTCTGACCCGGCATGACTATGTTCCATGCCCATAAAGACCAGGCTGAATGAGGTTTATTTGATTCCCAAAATCAAGCCCAACCCTAATACATGGAAGTCAGCCTCTATTAAGAGGATACCCAAGAATGTGCTGCTGCCTCTGCTCTAGTTCTCACCCTGTCTTTTGTTTTAAATAACTCACTTGCTTGTTTGAAGAGAATGCAGGAATGAACTATACTCTTTCATGGGTTCTTAAATAATCATCGGATCAATGTTTTCCAGTTATGTTTCCCAATTATGTTTTATGAAACACTGATCATGTGAAAAGACAGATTCTGTGGTCACATATTTGTTTTCTACAACAATTCCTTGAACTTGTTAAGACAAGTGAATAGATATGATGTTGATGGGGGTAGGGGGCAGAGGAAGGAGGAAAGAGGAATTGGTTAAGGGACACGAAAATCAACTACATTGTATATTGATAAAACAAAATAAAATAAAATGTATTGTCTACGAAGAAAAAAATTCATAATACTAAATAAAAAAACCCAAATATATGTTTTCTGAATTTCACACCACTCTTAAAGAGTCACAATGCTGTATGAGTACATTAAAGGTTTTGAGAAGTCTTGCAGATTAGGAAGCTGTCTTACTCCAGGCAGTTCGGTTGTAAACAAGATCTTCTCTAGCTACTGGACCCTTTTCACTCATAGCCTCTATTAGCATCCCACAAGTAACACTTGGGGGAAGGCTTTATGGCTCCACTTAGCAGTGTATCACCCTCAGAGCTGGGCATTGACGAGTAGCACACTTTTGAAAATGATTGCTGTGTCTTTTCTCTCTGATTCCCACCCCTGCCTTTAGGGTAGTTCTACTCAAAGTGGGGTCCGTGGATCAGTGCTGGGTCTGAAATTGTTTGTTACAATCCATGACTAGATTTGGGCTGTGCCCAAATGTAAACCAATGCATTGCTTCCATTACCAAGAAAGTATTGCTGGGCTGGCCAGTTAGCTCAGTTAGTTAGAGCACAGCATTATAACTCCAAGGTCATGGGTTCCGATCCTCATACTGGTCAGCCACCAAAAAAAAAAAGAAAGTATTGCTCTCTTGCTGTGAAAAATAATGTCAGCTGAACTAAAAAATAAAGTGTTTAGAGACATAGTTCACAGACCAGTGCCAGGTCTGTGGACCATACTTTGAGTAACTCTGCTTTAGATTAGCTGTTCTCAACCGAGTCTGCACATTGTAATCACCTGAGGACCTTTTAAATAAAATTGATGCCTGAGCCCAACATCAGAACAAAACCAATCAAACAAACGAAAAACTCTGCAAACTCTTTTGTGGTGAAAGCTTGACTTGGGTACTTTCCTGAAATCTCCCCAGGTGATTTTAATGTGCTAACAGGGCTAGAATTGCTGCCTTAGAAAATAATCACCTTGGCCTAAGGTCTGTTTGAGTGATGTCAGCTGTCAATTCAGAAAACTTATCATGCTGATTACATGGGCCTCTTCAGGAGGTGTCCTGTGATTAGCGAGCACAGCTGGACCGGCAGCACCTCTATGACCTTTAGAACTTGTGGGCATGTAAGGTATTCATCTTTCCCACCAGATAGACACAGACACACACAGACACATGCACACACACACCCCTTTCTGAAGTTCCCTTGCCTCTTTGCCACTCTGAGCTTTTAGAAAAATACCCAGTCTTCTTGGTAGAAGCATGGTAATCTGCCACCTTGTGACCAACCTCCTTTCTTGCAATCACTGCAGCACTTCCACTCTGAAACTGACTCACCTTGCAAATGTGGGTGGAAGAGTTTCTCAGGACCCAGGGGTGAGTGTAAAGAAGAAAATGGAGAAAGAAAAAAGGGTGTTTCAATATGCCAGAAAAGCACTGCTACTTCTTTACTTGACTGCTACTGCTCCAGAGTGAGGCTGCCAAACTCGAGCTGCTCGTGATCTGGGCATCTATCCCTGGGTTACACCAGAGACTGTTATCACTGAGGCATTGCCCTAATCAGCTACTGCAGCATCGAAGTATCACAGCAGCATGTATGTGAAAACCGACTTTGACATGATTGGAAGGCTGTAACTGCTGTCCATGTTTATAAATCATTTCTAGCATTCTAGATTACATTGATTCAGGTATTCATTTGTTATACTCGATAGTATTTCGCAGTGTGCTTAAGAATAAGCAGTTTGAATAAAGCCCCTGGGAAAGTGTTGAACAAGAGGCCTTACATCCTGCTTTTTATCAACACTTACCCTTGTCTTGCCTCACAGCCGGTATCCACACTCCGACACATGAAAATCACTTGTCCACTTCCACCCATGTGCTAGCGGATTTCTACTTAATGAGCTCCAGCTATTTAAAGATATGTATCCTCAGAACAGCTCTAGAATAACCTTTCAACATGTCCAGCTTTGGAAGCAACAAGTGTACATTGGCTCAAAGACCAGATCTACAAGGAGGAAAGGGGAGAGGGCATACTTCCACTGGGTTACTTCTCCCTACAGTGAAGCCATTCACTGTGTGAAGCCATTCAGAGGGATGATCACAACAACCCTGTCCGGTGGGAGCTGCTGCCACCATCTCACAGGTGAGCAAAGTAAGATACAGAAAGGTTAAGTCACTTCCCCAATAAATAGCAGGACTTGATTTGAACCTGGTTTTTCTGGCTTCCAAGGCCTTTTTCTCTCCATGGCTTCCCCATATGCTCAGTTTTCAGGCCTGATACATGCATTTGTTATCTGAAAGCAATTTTAATGCAGAAAAGACATCTTGAGTTTAAAAGAATAAAGTCCTGTTCACATTCCATCCTCAGAAGGTACTTGCTCATTCTGTGGGCCTAGGGTTAGGCAGAGTGTGGCGCTCAAAAGGAGTAAATGAAATGGCCCTTACCCCCAAGAAACTGATGACTTTGGGCACACAAAGAGTAGAAAAGTTAATGAATAATTAAATTCAATTTGAATACAGTAAAACTGTTCCTGGATAAAAGATATAAATGGGTCGCTTGCCCACTATCCTTTCTTCAATCCAGGGATGCTTCCCTCTATCTATAATAGTAGAAATGAAAAAGGTCATTTCTAATTATTAAAAAGCTGACTCTATTGCTTAATTTTTTCCCAGTTCAATAAAATGACCAACATTGATGTGAGTGCAGTCAAGACTTTTGCTGAGCACTTTTCCAGTCCTGTGGGATTAGATATCACCTAGAGGTCTGGATATTAGCAACAAATTCTCTTTTATCACTTTTGGGAACCCTGTTCTCTAGACTAAGGTAATTAATGAAAACAATAATTGACATTCATCCAGAACATAGTATGTGCCAAGCACTTTACCTAACATCATCTTAATTCTCACAACAGTCCTTGGAGGTATGTAGGTAGGTATTTTTTTTTTTTCTCTCCATTTTATGGATGAGGAAAAAGACCCAGAGAAGTGAAATAGCTTGTCAAAGATCACCTGATGGGGAAATGGTAAAGCCAGTACTCAGTGGCAGCTTATCTCACCCCAAAGTCCATGGTCTTTCACTTACATGAGAATGTGTCCCATACGAAGGGTTGCCCTAGAAGGAGCTCCCATTTTGTTTTCTGGATATGCCAGTAAAAAACCCAAAAACGATTTAAGAGATGGCTTGTTCTTGAGAGACTATAGCTACAGCCAGATTTAATTTTAAGATGTTTTCAGGGGAAAATCTCATCAAATTTGACTTGGTCAAAATGCTTTAAAATCTACGGTGTCAGGGTTGGGATTTATTCACTGTTGGTGTAAGCTTCTCAGCTGCCTGCAGCTCCCAATCACATTAGGCCAGTGGACCCTCCACCTCAAAAGCTTGTCTCACACAATGTTATCTGATGACCTAAGTCCCTGCATGACAGGACCTTCATTACGTAGTGAGAAGTGACTTAAGGCACAGGAGAAGAAAGTCCTGCCAAACTGGGTTGGGTCACTGTCAAGATACTGTTCTTTGTGACTTTCACAAAGAGTGGGATTGCATGCCGTGGTCCATTTCCCTTCAGAAGCATGAAGAAGGAGATTCCAGGAACTTTTGTGATGTATTCTGTGCAAAACATTCTGTATTGTGCTTAGCTGTCATTTTTAGCATCTTTTGTGTGCCACATGCTTTAGGTTTATTATTGCCAATCTTTCTAACCACCCCATTAGGTAAGTGGCATCAGTCTTGAAGGGCTTGATGGGAAAACTGGAGAACAGAGATGTGAAATCACTTTTTCAAAGTCACAACTAATGATTGTCTTAAGTGGGATTTGAAGCCAAGTCTGTTTAGCTCTCAAGCCTGACCTCTTCCACCACACTGTGCTGCCTCAGCTCCTCTTATGCCAAGACTCCTCCTTTCAGGTGCAGGACATGAGAAAAGAGCTCAGCGCCATTCTATCCACTGTCGGTGAGAGCTACTGTTTAGAAGAAAACTGTAGAACCATTGTTAACCTCTTAGCAGAGTGTGCATACCCAGTGCACCCAATGGGGGACTTCTGTTGTGTGTTCCTCACATCCTGGTTTGAATGTTGGGATACGAAGTAGGCAAGGGGTTAAACAAAACAGCACCCCAGAGACTTTTCAAGTGTTCTTCCCCTTTGTTCCCTGTATGAACATCTACTCACTGCAGGTCTCTTTCCCTGCAATGCACACTTAAATGTAGTAATGCTTCAAACCCGTAGTTTACCTCCTGGAACCTCTAGGCCTTAAAGCCCCCTTCACTGATTCTTCCATGAGCTGCCTCCCCAAGAAAAGAGAGATGGGGTGATGCAGAGTTCTGGGAGAGCTGTGTTTCTGAGGTGGGGTTTACACAGGTAGAGAAGGCTTGTTTTTAGTTCATTCAGGTTTGGGCATTCCCAGTGAGACCTCATGCGTTCCATTCATGTTCTAGATGTTTGTGCCCACCTTGGATTGTGTGATCTTGTACACTGAGAAGGGTGGCCCCCTTTTTAGGACAGTCTTTCCACAAATACAGGGAGATTATAGGGACTAACACGTCCATATTTGGGATATTTGCTGCTTCTGTCTCTGTTTCCTTGTGCGAGCACAAGTAACTTCCTAGATTAGGTGCAGATACTTCCCTGGGGATTTTAATGGAGCAGGAACTATTTCAGATGAACTCCACCAGAGACCTGCCATTGCCCCCATGGTGGCACACTTGATTCTGCCCCTTCCAAAAACACAAAACACTGGGACAAGGGAAATGTGTCCCTTTGTGGTGGCTAGTTTCCATTCAAAGAGGATGTGGACACACACAAACAAATGGACACACACCACTATTTAAAATAGTTTATTGGGGAAAAACAATTCTCAACCTCACATAGTCCCTCTACTGGAGCCCTTTCTAGGATACATCCAGCCCAGCAAAGCCCAGACTAATCACAGCCCTCTATGGGATAATGTGGACTCAAACAAGCCATTCATACAGTGAGGACATTTGTCTAGCAGGTTGCTTCAGGCTGTGAGCAAAATCTGGTGCTTTTCATGCAACAAGGGAGGAACAAAGGGCATTTCAAAAACTGGGGATTATAGAAGTTGCCAGCCAGTAACTTTTCTCTATTTTCCTTCTGTATTCACTTTGGTTTTTCTCTGAGAAGGTAGTATTTTGGATCCATGTTCAAAATTCTTGAACTGCTTCAGTAAATCTCTAATTGGCATGCATGGTTAGCTGTTCACTTAGTGGATAATTAGTTAAATATATCCAGAATATTTACTGAGGGAGGAAAAAAAATCTCCAGAAAAAATCAGAATAGTTTGCGAACCATTTTTTCTAGTGCAGCTTTTTCTTTGAAAAGAGCTACTGGTGTCTTAAAGGAGATATACCTCCTTTCCCAATAAAGACTTCATTTAAATGTACAGCCTTTATTTCATCCCTACTAAGTAGACCTTTGTTAAGTACATGCCACAAGCATAGCACAGTGTCTAGCAACAATAAGTGCTCAGTAAATACTTATCATTACAAATAACTTATTCATCTGACAAATTTTGACATTCTGAGTTCAACAGACCATTTGGCCTAACCAGAAAGCAGGTAATCGAGTGCTTCTAATTACCATGAACAGAACTGATATATTTGCCAATAGATATTTATTGAGTGTCTTGCACAAGCCAGGCATTATGCTGGGTTCTAGGCACAGTATGACGAGAGAGAAACTATCTCTGCCCTCAAGCGGAATAAAAGACTGGCAAGAAAGGCAGACTTCGAATAGTCTAGATCTAGTTAGATTGTGTTGCACTGAAAATCACTCCAAAACACAGTGGCTTAAAACAGCAATAATTTTGTTTATTTCTCTTAGGCTGTAGGTTTTGTAGATGGTTCTGCTGATCTAAACTGGGCATTGATAATTTTGCCTGAGCCAATCATACATTTGTGGTGAGCTGGTAAGCCAGGGTGGTACTGAATGTTCTAAGATGGCTTTGTGTAGGACAACTCAGCTCTCCTGCATGTGTCTCCCACTCATGTCCCATGCATCCAATTTGATATTTCATTCATTCATTGGTTCATTCAACACTCACTGAGCAACTTTTCTGTGTGTCAGACACTACAGGGCATTGCCTTCAAATTGCTCAGGAATGAGTTCTAGGCTGGTAGCAGACATTTGAGACTTACGGCCTGAGGCCAGTATTAAAACCCTGGGAGCAGAGGAGAGACTTGGGGAGAGAGAGTAGGTAGAGAAGCGAGCCCTGAGACACACCAGCATTTTAAGGTATACAGAAGGAAGGAAACCTCAGAAGTGAAAGAAGGAAAACCAGGAGAATGAAGTACTAAGGAATCCAGTACTATGGACTGGACTTCAGGAAGGAGGGATAGATACATAGCGCAGAATGCACGGAGGTGCTAACTGAAAGCAAACCTTTCATGTATTCCTTTTAATGTCTAGGCTTTGTAGCCCAATTCCTTTCAATGTAGAGGAGATATCTCTCCACCTCTCACACCCTGGTAACAATTACTGAACTGAGTTGGGTTGGAATGAACCTTGATAGATGGAATGATAAGGAATCCCATACTGTCTAAAGAAAGAATAGGTCTTTGTAAAGGTCATTGATTTTCCTTTTCCATAATGCATCTAAAGTATAACTCTTTGCCAAGACTGATTTGTTCTTTTGTTGTTTGTCCTTCTTAATGTAGCTAAGCTTGCTTGATACTTTTTTTTTTTCCAGTAACTTAAAGATATTGGACCACTGGGAATTAAAATTAAAATTAAATCCCCTCTTGAATTTGGTACTTTAAAAACTGACATACTTTGGCACTGTATTAATATGCTGCATTCAAGGATGACATTTCATGAGTTTCAAGTAAAGCAAGTTTTCTGCCAACTTTACAAACATGCGGTCTTCCTAGACTGGAAATTGATTCCTTGTCTAGCAGTGAAGGTTTCTTGCTGAATCAAGAGATAGCATTTAAATAGAACAAATATACAGTTTTGTGCTGAATGAATGTTGGGTTGACAGTATAATATAGAATCTATATAATTGAGATGAGTTTTCATCTAGGATTTGTGAATTTGGATCCCAAGAAAATGTTAACTTCCCATGCAAAATTAGATGAAAGTTTCCTGTTCAATGTGTCCCATTGTCTGAGGTCAAATAACTCTTCCTTAGTGGCCTCAAGTGAGGAAAGAGGCTTTGTGTCTTCAAGATGAGAAAATAAATTAAATTAATTCACTTTTCATAGTGTAAGGTAGAATGTTTGGGAAAACTTTTTGTTGTGAAGGAAGCCTTATGCTAGGATTGCCCCTTAATTCAGACCACGACAGTATACTACCCATTTCTAAGCTAACACTAGAGGCTAGAGCTGCTAGACACTTATAGCTGAATGCTCTTTTTACTCAGGACAAGAAATTGTTATGGTAGAAAATATTGCATTCATATACCTACCTTTAATGACATTCAATTTTTTTCCTTAACATATTCAGTGTTGCTTTCCTTCCTAACTTTGTCTCAATTGAATGTGTGCTGGGACAGGATCTTGTGCTTTAAATGTAGGTTGGGGCCTCAGTAGTCATATATATGTAAGCTAACCAGGGAGACTATATATTCCTGCAGCTTGTGAAAGCCTTTGATATCCTTTTCTCACTTGTCTGCTAGCCTTGAGAAAGGGCTTCGAAGAGGAAGGAGAAATATCTCTGAAGCTAGAGGGAAGAAGGTTAGAATTAACACACCAACTGAGCTTCGTCTTCTCTCTTGTTTAGTACTGTTACTGCTTGTGAAAGGGGTAGGAAGCGGACACTGGGAAAATCAGAAGCAGACCCATGCCCCTAGAGTACTCCAGGGATTTTACTATGTATTATCTTTAGGCAGTGTTGCCTAATCCTTTTCTACATAAAAGATTTGGACAAATCAACCAACACATTCTAATAATTGATCATGAGTAATATTGGGTTAAAAAATTACCGCACATTAACATGGAAAGTACAAGTGAGACCTGGAACCCAGTGAGCATATTTGTTACTGCTTTTTTCCTGCTGTAAAAATTAATTGACATAATTATTTTTCCGTCAATCAGTGGTGCCAGGCCTTGTGTTGGGCTAGAGCAGGGTTTCACAACCTCGGCACTATTGACCTTTGGGGCCAGATAATTCTTTGCTGTCAGGGGCTGTCCTGTACATTGTAAGATGCTGAGCAGCGCCCTTGGACTCCACCCACTAGGTGCCAGTAGCGCCCCTTCTCCCCAGGTTGTGACAACCAAAAATATCTCCTGACATTACCAAATGTCCCATGAGGAGAAAAATCACCCTGTTAAAATCCACAGGGCTATATAATAACAATGCAAATAAAATAGATATGGTTTGAAAATAACTCTATTTCTCTAAGAGCCAGTCAATATGCTTCTGTTTAATCACAACCAATGTTCTCCTCCCTTGGATTACTCAGGTAATAGTTTCAACTTAATCCAAATTCTGCCTTTCTCTTCCTGATTATTGCTCTACCTCTCCAAAACTTTTAAGTTATCTAAACTATTTATAAAACTTTCTAATAGGGCTTAATGCAGTGATTTGGTATTAGAAAACCGAGGCTTCAGGTTAAATTAGTCATTCCACAGTCATTTAATTACTACCAACTTGGTTTCTTCCTTGTGTCTACTGTTGAAGATCTGGCAAAATATGAGTCTCTGCCTTCTAGGAGCTTACAGTCAAAACTCTTATATATGAAAAGTAATGTAAGTCAGTTTGTGTCACAGGCCCAGGCTCAAATACAACCTCAGTCAGGACGGTGTTTTCATTGCAGTCCTATTAGAAGACTTCTGCTCAGTCTAATATTTCTTCAGCAGAGATGATGATAAGCAGATGTGAACTCATTCATCAGTATTTTCTTTTGCATGTTTTTATATCTAGTTGAAAATTCAAAAGCTTAGAACATTCAGTCTAACCATTCAGGCTCAGCTAACATTGGGTACCTAGAATTGTGCCAGACACTGGACTCATTGCTTCACTCAGAGTATTTAGTCTTTAAAACATCCCTAAAAAGGAGCCATTTCTTTTTGCTACAACATCTTGATTCCTTTACATTGCCAACAAGCCTGTGAGATCAAGAAAAAAGGAATTTTGTGAAGCTTGGCTTAATATTTTGGGGGACGTATGAGAATTAACCTCATCAAAGTTCAGAGAAATTAACACTCCAAAGGACTATTGAAGAACTGAATTAAATTCATTTCTCAGTTAATTTAGTATATTTTGATTTATTTTTTCAAAAGCAATTGCACTTTATCTGGTTCTTGTTTTTTAGCTTTGATTTTATTCCTTTATCATAGTAAAATGCCCCCAGTGACTTATGTAATTTTGGATAAGGTCAGTTCCTTCCCTGGGTCTCTATATCCGTATCTGTAAAATAGAGAAAGAAATGGATTGAATGGGTACTGAATTCTCTTCTTGTTTTATATATCTCAGAATGGTTCAAAATAAGATTCAAGTCGTTACTACATTCCCTAACAACTTTATGCACAGTTAGAATGGAAATTGGACTAATAGATAATTGTTGAAGTCTGACTACATAAAAGTTTCAAGTTTTTTCTGCTTTGATTGAGCTGGAAGGTTTCATGGCCATATGGTGATGGCTATGGACTTCTTTTCCAGATTCTTGCTGAAACTCCTGATCTTGATTCTGGTGTAGCTTTGAGAAGAGTAAAGCCTAGGTACGGCCTGGTGTGGGAATGGGGAGAAAGAAAAGTAACATTTTCTAAGTACTTGACTATCTTCATTTTAAACTTCAGTTGATATGATCGAATTAGCGAAGTAACTTACCCAGTATCACACCATTAGAAAATGAGGGAATTGAAGTATAAAACCAAATTGTCTTTCCTAAGCCGCACTCTGCTTTCTCAAAAAGGGAGACTCTGAGGACCACCTTGAGGTGCATCAGGAGGTGAGCATGCTTTACCTTTGGTGACCCTTTAACTCTTCCTTTATCTCCTCTAAACTTGACTTCAGAGACCTAATCCTGTCATGGCCCTGATGTAAAGAACCTCCTGTTTGGTGACCCTTCGTGGAGAAATGCTTTGGAGCAAGGAGAACCCCCTCACCATAGACAGCTAGAAGCTGAGACGAGAGAGAATGCTTGGTTGGTAGACTAGCACCCCGGCTGTTGGTCTTCATACCTCTATTTCCTGATTTAGAGTCATAGACATCACATTTCACATCACTCCTTCAGTCATCAGCCCCCGCCTCGGGATTATACTGGTATTCATGCTCTCCTGCCTACATCTTCTTTCTTCCCTTCCAGACACAGTGAGAGTCAACGTGGGGAGGATCTATTCCAAAAGGAGCCAGGTGGACCTTCACTTATCATTCCACTTTTCATTTAAAAACCCCTGTCGTGGGCCAACCCCATGGCGAACTCGGGAGAGTGCAGCGCTGGGAGCGCAGTGGCGCTCCCGCCGCAAGTTCGGATCCTATATAGGGATGGCCGGTGCGCTCACTGGCTGAGCGCGGTGCGGGTGACACCAAGCCAAGGGTTGCGATCCTCTTACCGGTCACAAAAAAGGACACACACACACACACACAAAAAAGAAACCCCTGTCGTATTACAGTATACTCTGTGGAATAGCACGTGGAGGTAGGGGGACTAGTGCACATAGAATTTTACCATCCATCTACTCCTATATTTGCCTATTTCTTCTAAAAGTTGAATAATAATCTATATCATACCCACATATAAACTGTTCCTAGGTGAGCATTAGGTACAGTGGTAGGATGTTTATTATCTAACTATAAGTACAGAGCTTTCCAAATTACCCAGTTTTCTTTTAGGCTTATTCACAGAGTCAACACCACTGTGAACACCCAGCTGCTCTAATCTCTAATATTGCTACAACGATTCCAAATTCTGATCGTTTAGGTGATGGAGAAGTTTAATGAACAGTTAGGAAAAAAGAGTGATATTCCAGTTTCAATGGAAACCGTGGAGCCTTGTGCAATATTGCCTCAGGCCAGGTCTCTATCTCACCTTTCCTCTCTGCTGTCCCCAGGACCTGGCATTGGATTAGGAACAGCAATAAGCACAACCACCGTTTCGTTGAAGGTCCAATCTGGGCGAGATACCACCTCAAGGTTTTCTAATCTCTATAGAAATCCTATAATGTAGGTATTTTATCCCAATTTTATGCATGAGGAAACCAGGCTCAAAGCGTTTAGGAAAGGCAGAACTAGGGAACCCATAGGTGTTAAAAATAAAATGCTATTTGAATTTTGAACTATAAGTGATCTAAACCAGAGGGCTCTTCCACTTGGGGTATCACCTAGGTTGGAGACTTAAACTGTTGTTTGAGATGTGACTAAACAATCACAACAATTCCTTGAACTTGTTAAGACAAGTGAACAGATATGATGTGTGGAGGGGGGGAGAGGAAGAGGGGAAAGAGGAACAGGTAAAGGGTCACGAAAATCAACTGCAATGTGTGTTGAGAAGTTAAAAAAAAAATTTAAAAACCTGATAATGGAAAGTAATAAATAAATAAATAAATTTAAATTAGTATTCTCTATTTACAAAATATTTTATCCTAGAGTAACAGCAATACTAGACATATAAAACACTGCATCAATAAATCTCTTGTTAGCTATAAAGATGGTTGCTGCATATACACTCAAATCTGTTCATCCATAAATGGAAGACCTGATTTACTGAATATTTTCATATCTGGACTTTTTTTTTTTAACTTGAAAATTTTCAGTTTTATTTTACTATGGACAACATAGCTCATCCCTGTAATCCAAAGTTAGTCAAGTTCAAAACTGTTAAAAGCCTTACTCACATCCAGCCTTAGCGTTTTCCTTCCCAAATCTATTCCCAACATTTCTGTCCTGAGATACTTATGGAATCAGCCCTTTGCTCTTGATTTTCCAGCTCTTTGCTGAGTCCCTCCATTTCAGTTCTTATCATTGCCTGCCTAGAATTAAAGGGTTTTGTTTTCCCATGGAGGGCAGGTCCTATGTCTTCTTTAGAGGGTGCCCAATTCAAGCCTCTCAATTGAGGACCACAATCCTGCTGTTTTAGAAAGCAGGCAGGGTGGCATACCAAGTAAAGAAAACTCTGTTATCTCTTAACACACAAATAAATACTTCTCAGAATTGGAAAATATTGTGTTCTTCGTCGTTTTTAAGGGTGTGCCAGTCTTACTAGTAGGTGGCTTTCACAGAATGTGTTGCACAATAAGGTCTGTCTCTTGAGTGTAGTTTAACCTTAATGGAAATTTTAAAATGCAGAGTGAATAGTAGATTCATTACAGTGTCAAGGCAATTAGCCTCCACATAGAATCTTCTTGAAGGGTTACTTTGAGTTTTGGGTTACTGATTATATTTTTCTGTATTTTTAATTCTGAGCTGTGAGAATCCATTAATATGTATCATTTTCTCCTAGTGCTTTCTGCAGGGTGCAATTAACTATAGTGTAAACCACTGTATGTGATATCCTGAAGGTCCTTCAGAATTTGTCTTCGCCAGTGTATTAATGCAAGACGGTTCTAGTAGGGTGGAAAGAATACAGAACTAGTTGTTGAACAAACCTGGGTTTCAACCCCACCTCTGCCACTTACTAGCTGGGTGATACTATCATTATTACTGATTATGATGACTCAGCTCTAGGTAAGTCTTTTAACTCATCTTGCCATCCTTAAAGCCTATCCTGTTGTTGCTATGTGTAAAGGGACCCTCAGAGTCCTCATCAGTTTTTAGCTATTTTCCCATACTACTCACTGGGACCTATTTTGCACTCTGCTTCTAGACTAATTCCTGAGTTTCACATATTCTGTCCCTGGCACTTAATAAATACTAGTTATTTTCATAGTTGTTAAAATTGTCTTTATAGCAGCATTTCCCAATGCTACTCAAATAAAATGCTCCCTAAGGAACGGTCCCAAGAGTAAAAACTATTTGAGAAACAACAGCTTGCCATATTTGTACCCTGGAGATTTACACTGCACATTAAATTATTAAAGACTCTGAAGAGTCCTGTATTATTTATCTTTTGCATATGAAATTGTTTTTGCAATTATAAAGTACTGTATCCACTCCCCCCCGCCCCACCATGAAAGCTCTTCTGTTCTTGCTGTTTTCATTTCTGTATTCAGGAACTTCAACTTTCTTCCACTGTCTCTCCACTTCAAAAGAGTCCTTCAATAGGCAGGGGCTGTGAAGTTTCAGTCACTGTGATCAGGCCACCAGGACCATAGAACATACCGATCTGTTCATCAGAAGTTTCCAGGAGGTTGGTTCTCAATGCCATTTTCTACCAGTATACAAATTCTTCCATCATTACAGCATGCTTCAGTAGCTGGCAGAGTTTTCCTTTGATACCAGCTGAATTTGAAAGTGTAGCCAATAGAACAGGGAGCATAATTTCATATGTAAAAGGCTAAGTGCCATATATACACCCTTGTACAACAGTTTCTGATGTCATAGCTTTATGGCTTGTCTCTCAGTTAACTGCATTAATATACCAGTGTACCAATGTACTTAGTGTAGTGCCATAAGATCCATTTTAGAATAAAAGTTGCTTAAGGTATATAACTATTCAGCTAGGCTCTCTTGGGTCATAATTAAATTCCACTTTAAATATTACTATTTGAGTATTTATGTTTATAAAAGAGGTAAATGGGAGTGAGTATTCATTGTGCTAAAGGATTCACTGCAAGATTGCTTTGTAAAGCCATTACAAAGTATATTTAAATAAGCATTGATTTATATGCAGCTTTCTAAGATCAAACCATTTTATTTGGTATGGTAAGGGATAGCTGCCTTGGGCTATGTGGTTTGATTCCATCCCTTAGCAGCATTTTTAGGATCTGATATTTTGTTTCTGTAATAGTCAGGAGATCATGAAGAGACTTTCATGACTGGAATATTTTTGTGAAACATTACCATATAGGTCTTTCCTTTTACCATTTGAGAAATGTGTACTTTAGACCCGTGTTTTATATTTTATATTCTGCGAAAAGGCACCATTCTTTGGTTTTGTTCTGGATAGATTTTTGTTTAAATATTATAAATGACTTGCACAGAAATGAATTAGGCATTTAAGGGGTGTGCCAACTTTTAGGCCACCTGGGTGCCCTTAGTACATTGTAGATATACTTTGTCTAATGGTATTCACTTAGCCTACAAGAGTTAAGAGGTTTCCAGAAACAGCAAACTATTTCCCAAGAGTACCTAATGCATTGGGCAAATCATCCTAAAACTGAAGAGTTATAATACTAAGGTCCTGTGGGAAATAGCACAGCCAAATATTTAAGAAAGGACAGCTGTAATGATTTTCTAGAAAGTACCCTTATAAAGTTGAGCTGACAGTGAGAGGATGGATTGCTTTTCAATCAAGGAAAGCCTAGATGCTATTTCTGTAAATGCCCTCGCCTGCATTATAAGAACCACAACTGAAGGGACTAGAAGTCCTCACAGTTGGCCTAATGCAGCCAAACTATTTCTTCATTGCTCTGAAGAATTAAAAACTTCCTGCTGGAGAAGCCAAACAAATAACCATCCTGATGTGAGTTTGACTGCCACCATGGAACCAAGTGCAGTGCACAACTTTGCACTCTATTGGTGGGAAGCTTAGAATTCAGTTTTTGTCAGAGTGCCCCTGGAAAATGTCAGTTTATCTTCATGAGCTACAAGTGAGCCTATCCAATAATAATATCAATTGCTTACATTTTTAGTCTATATTAAATGCTAATCTCTGTGCTTTACATACATGATTTCATTTAATTTCCATTTTGAAGATGAGAAAACTGGAGCTTTGATAGGTAACTTGTCTGAAGTCACACAGCTTGTAAGTAGTAGAACAGGGACTCAAACCCTGGCCATCAGAGTCCAGAGGTCAAGTTCTTAACCGTAGCAGCCCATTTTGAGAGGGGTTGGGTGCTTATCATGGGGGCCTGGAAAGGTAAAGGACAAAAGAATTCCTTTTACTTTTGAAGCAAAGGCAAGAGAAAGCGCTGAGTTATTCCTTTAGCTGCACATTCTAGAGCACCACTATGTACCACAGACCATGGTAAGGCTTATGCACATTATCTTTTGTAATCCTCACAGCAATATTGTGAGTTTGATCTTATTATTTTCCCCAATTTCAAGATGAGAGAATGGAGACTTGAAGCATAAATTTGAATTTCCTTGCCCAAGGTCACCTAGCTCGTAAATTTTGGAGCTGGGATTTGAGCCCACATCTGTCTGACTCCAAACACTTTAACTATTTTGTCTGTATTGTCCCGACGAGTGACTCCTAAGAACATGGAAACAATCAAAATCTGCCTGTGGATTGCTCGCAACCAAGACATTCCAGTGGTAGGTAGGGGAGAGAAATGAGTGACATGACAGTTCAACCATCCCATGCTCTTATCCAGTGGGCCTAGAATTACCCTCTTTAAAGAACTGCTTTTCTCAAGTCCTTGGGCTTGTAGCCCCTTATGCATAAGAAATGGATTGGGAGCTACCTGTGTGGTGGAGAAAATGCCCAAAGGAGAAAATGTTTGAGCACGAATATTGTTCTTAAGCATAAATCGAGTGGGGCATATAATTCCCTTGCAGCAAAATGTAATGGTCTGCTTACTGAAGCAGAAAGACATTGCTCCTTTTCCTTAGAGGCCGTGAAACCACAGCAAAGTGAACGAAGGGACATGAGTTAGAGACTTTTTAACGTAGAAAATCCTAAACATGCCCAATCCCTTTTCTTTAAAGGCTGAATGTTAACATATCATGGGTTCTTTGAATATGCTTAGAGAAAATATAGGCAGAATTCAGTGAAACTTGGTCTGTATTTATGGCCAAGATCATTGATTGACACGGCTCCACTGAAGATGTATTTTTTATTACTAAGAATAAGATGTTGTTGTTATTATTATGTATCTTCAGTTCTCCCTTCACTTTTGACCTTCATAAGGTCACTTTTGAACAAAAAGTATCACAGTCAGCCAGGTTCTCTTTTTTTTTAGGTTATTTGTACTCTAGGACATAATAAAAGAATTCCCCCATTGGCCCTTTACACTTGCAAGTGAGTAGGTCAGGTGCGTCTAGGGTACAGCCTTATTATTGAAGTCATCAGGTCAGTCATGTCTCCTGTGTTCTCCCTCTTTCGTCTTCCACAGCAGATGTCCCAAAACTCTGCCACTGGGCTCAAGCCTCTGCCCCATCTGCAGCCTACTCCCAACTTTGCGGAAGAAAGTCTGGCCGAACTCCCTGAGCTTCCCTCTTCTGCACCTTCAAACTTACCTACATTTGCCATCATCTTCTATCCCATTCCCCATCTCATGGGAAATGTCTCTCTTCCTGTGCAAAGTTAATCCTCCTTTCCCTTTCCGCATGTGCTGTGGACCACATTCTTCCTGCCCCTTCAATGACTTTGATTTCGGTCAGTCCTCCCTCTCTTACATTTCTAGCTTCTTCTTTCTCACTTCACTGGCTGTGCTCTCTCTCAAAATTTAAATATGCTCAGGTAAAGGAGCTCTGGAGACTGGATGCCTTTGGGTACTAACTGACAGGTGGAAATAAAGGAAAATGAATTACAGGTTCATTCCCATACGTCAACTATCCCCTGTATACACATAATCCATTGGTGAAATGTTTTGATTCCTTAAATGGATACCATGGTATGGACATGGTATGGTTCTTTTGAGGATCAAATGAAACAGTGCATATCAACTGACTGAACAGTATGTATCACAAAACAGAAACTAGCAGCTAGTAAATGCTCAAAACTGTTGACAGTTGTAGTCATGGTGTCATTTATAGCACTTATAGTAGTAGTGTCAAGAATTGAACTGAAATACCTTCAAGGTGCACTTTACTTCTTCAAGTTTGGACCCCGTAGTCCACTGCCCTATCCGTTGTCACAGTGTCATTGAATCCAAACCCTCTCCTGGTCACATTTCCTCTCAAAGCCTTCTTTGTTTGTTCCAGGCACGTAAAGAACACTTGCCACTCCCCAGTTACGCTGTGGAGTTTCATGCCTCGTGACTTTGTTCATGCTGCTTCCTTTGCCTTTCCCGCCTTCCCCCTCCTCCATAAGACCTGGAATGATAGTCCCTGATCAGTGACATTTTCCTTACCCCCATAGTACTGTGGGCAGAGTTGGTGATCCCACAGCCTCTATCTGTACTGTACCACAGTGTGTGTTCATAGCTGACTTGCTTTTCTGTCTGCTACACTTGGAACTCCTGGAGGATTAGGGTGAGCTCAACTTGGTATCTCCAATACCCAGGTTCTCAGTAAAAGCCTAGTGCTTGCAGTAATGGATAACTACTGTGGCCTCATGACACTGCCCACCAGGTAAGGAACGGCATTGCCACTTTAACCAAAATTTTGATCACACTATTACAGATTCTTCATTTTTCAAATTTTAAAGCAGTAAATAGCAATGTCCCTTTCTTAGATGTTCTACTGATAAGAAATTAATACAGTATTTGGTTCCTTCCTTCCTGTTCCACTGGATGCTAAGAAATCGAACCTTTTAGCTTCTTGATTGTAAGGGGGCAGGTAGCCTCTTAAAATAATTGACTCCAATAAGCAAAATCCCTTCTTAGCCACTGTAACTTCACATCTCTGTGACGGCCTGAGTGATTTTAGTGATTTCTCATTAAATTGAAAGACAACTCTGCTATCTTTGCTGTTCAATGTGTATAAGGATACATGGTGAATTTGGAGGCAGTAATTATCATCAGCTTACTCTTTCATCCAAGATGCAAAGCACGGTTTCAGCATTTAGCAAGGAGTTGCAGACAAGAGAATCCAATTGGCTCAGGCTCTATCCTGTTGGCAGGGTCAGGGGAGTGATGCTGGTATACAGGAAATTGATTGAAGAGGAAGGAAGAATGAAGTGCTCCCCTAGCCAAGGGACTGAGAGTGTTGCTTACTTTTGAGGTTGACAACCTGGTGACAGCTAATAGTTGCATCTTAGTCATTAGCTGCAGGTATCTTAATGACCTTACTTTGCTTTTCATGCAAGGAGATCAGATCCTTTCTTCCAAAAGTGAATTTTACTACTTAGTTCTCTACTTGTTGGAAACCTCAGGTTTAGAAGTGACCTAAATGGTCAGTTTATCCAAATGTCTCTTTTTATCCTTGCTTGAATCATTTCAATACTCTCCATACTTCAATCTTGAACATAGTTATTAAGACCTCCAGCTCAACCACTGACCAGATAGTTGACCTTGGGCATGGCATTTAACTTCTCTCAGCCACCACATATGTAAAATGGTCATAATATTAGTACCTACCAACTGGAGTCATTGTGAATATTCAATAAGAGAGGACAGAGGGAAAGTTAACTTTCACCATTATTAATTGATTTTACTTTTTCCTCCCACCTGTCTCTACTGCTGTGGGACCATGCAGAACAATCCCAGTTGCTTTCAGATATTTGAAAAGGTTTGTGAATGACCTCAGGAGTCATGAAGAAGCTTCATCCTGTGATCATTACCCTCAGTTGGTCACTGTTTCTTTTAAGAACTTGAATGCCAGTATTCAATCAAAAGCAAGTAGGTTGAAAGCTATTGCATATTGTTATTAGTTGTCTGAAAATTCTTTATGCATAAGTAAATTACACACTCAATGAACAATTTGACAGACTAAGGCCTGGCTTCAAAATTGTCATCTGACTATTTTAAGAAAGTCACTTTAATTTTAAGGTCTTCTTTGATTTTGTGTTGCAGGAAAAAGTACACTTTATTTCAGAGAAGATACGTTTCCTGTTACAGGGCTACAATATGAATATTTTAAAATTTCTTTTGTTGGTATACCAAATCTTTGATTTTTTTAATCTACTTTTTTCACATTTTCACTTTCTTAAATCAACAAGAATGTCTGCATGTAAAACAGGGCTTCTCAACCTCAACATTATTGACATCTTGGCCCAGATCATTTTATTGTGGGGTACTGACCTGTGCATTGTAAGGTGGTTTTTTTTGGATCTCTAGTCTCTTCCCCTTGACATATGAGTAGCATGCCACTGCCCCCTCCCGTCCAGTGTGACAACCAAAAATCTCTCCAGAATTACCAAATATGCCCTGGGAGGCAAAAACCATCTCAGTTGAAAACCACTGATTTAAAATATTTTGTCCATTTTGAAGCCTTTGTGCCAGAACATGGGGGAAATTCTGTTTTAGAAAGAGAAAAAGAAAAAAAAAATGATGGGCAAGGCAGGTTTTCTCCAAAGAATGATGTTGGGTCAATCTCATCCCTTTTCCAGATATTTTTGTAGTGTTTAATGTAAGGATTTGTTTGTGTTTGCTTGTATCCCTATTAATTCATTTCCCTTTTCATTAAGTTCTTCATTATTTAAGCACAGGTTATGTCTAGGTTTTAATTTACACTGTAGATTATACACCTGAGCTGCAGAATGAATTCAGAGGGCAAATATTTCCTATTTGCTTCCCTAGATTCATACTCTACCACGTTTTGTCCCTGTTCTGGCCATGAGGTATGGGCTGAGTGAATCATCCAGAAACCCTTGCCCTCTGGCTTCAAGTTGGTTCAGTTAGAGTAGGGCAATGGGGAACACTGGCAAGAGATTGGAGGACAGGAGAGAAAGGTTGGTGCTTCTCTCTCAACGGTCCTTCTTCCAAGGCTGCATGTGGCTCTTTCTAGAATCCAGTAATAACTCTCTCCTCTTTCCCTTCCAGGTTTAAGTGTGTATTAGTCCGTCTCTGTTGCTCATAACAAAATACCTGAAACTGGGTAATTTATGAAGAAATGAAATTCATTTCTTACAGTTTTAGAGGCTTGGAAGTCCAAAGTCCAGGGAACACATCTGGTGAGGGCCTTGTTTGTGGGTGACTCTTCAAAGCAATGCACGGTGTCACATGGAAAATAGCTTGAGCAACAGAGAGATCTAAGCTTCTCACTTGCTTTCCTTACGAAGCCATCAGAACCATACCCACTACTTCATGAATGGATCAATCTATTCAAAAGAGTACAGTCCTCACAACATAATTACCTCTTCAAGACCCAACCTTTCAATTACCATAGATAGGATGTCCCACCCTCTTGACACTGTAACAGTGGGCATTAAGTTTATAATACATGAAACTTTGGGGGACACATTCTACCCTTAGCAATGTCTGATAATTTTCTACTCTTGCTCATCCCTGGAGCTTCAACGTCACAAGTGTTCCCTGAGTGCCTCTCATGCTTCTTTATTTTTTAAATTTTTTTAACATTTTATTTATTTATTTATTCATTTTTATTATTCATACATGTGGGGTTCAACATTGATTTTCAATAATTGTGTAGAATGTGTGGTGGTTAGATCAGTATAGTTAGCTTATTCATCATTATGATACACAACCATTCTTTGTGTCCATTGATCATTCCTCATTAGCCCCTGCTCCCGCACACCCTCCCCTCCCCTTTTCCACCTCCAGTTTTCTAAAAGTTCAATGTATTACTGTGATTGTTGTTTCTTTCTTTTTTTCTGTCTGTCTCTCTTTATTGTTTGTTTGTTTATTTATGGATTCAGCTCCCAGTTATGAATGGGAACATGTGGTATTTCTCTTTCTGTACCTGGGTTGTTTCACTTAGGATAATTTTCTCCAGTCTCACCCATGTCAAATGGCAGAATTTCATTCTTTTTATGGCAGAGTAGTATTCCATTGTGTATATATACCACAATTTCCTTATCCAGTCATCCATCGATGGACACTTAGGTTGGTTCCTTTGCCTAGCTATTGTAAATAAAGCTGCAATGAACATGGGAGTACAGGTATCCCTTTGACCTGATGTTTTCCAATCCTCTGGATATATCCCCAGGAGTGGGATTAAACACTTTTCATTTACTCCCTTGAATGTGCCATCTGTTTCCTGCCCATATGAAATGACCCTTCTCTTTCAGTGAACCCAGGTAGCTTTTGGTAACTTGTTTCCACCAGGTTATCAACTGCCGCTGAAAATCTTGAAAAATTCTCATCACACTATCTATAACTCTGGTCTAGGAAAGCTGTTGACAAACCTTAACATTATTATGTGTAACAAAGTAAAGGTAAGGAATTGCTTTGGCTCTTAATGTGAAGAATATGGTTGTTCCACCTGTCCTTATTTCTGCAGGAAGAGATAAAGAAGGCCTTCCGTATGCTTTAAAGTGGTTGTAATCAATCACAGAAATCCTGGGCAGAGGATCCATCACATTTCTTGCCTTGATCTGACCTTGAGGTTCAGTGTGTATGATGATGTTATCTTCATCATCAGATACTGTGCGCCTCCCATATGAGGGCACTTCAAAAAGTTCAGGGAAAAATAAAAGATAATATGAATCTTTCTGTGAACTTATTGAAGTAACCTCATATATGAGGACCTGTACTAGGTGCTGGGCATGGAGTTGCAGAGTGTATGAACCTTGGTCCCTTTCTGTAGTTTGAAGAAACTGGGCTTGGCATGTAGGCTATGGGATGATAATTTGATTTTTTTTTAAAGGCTTGAAATCGTCTTTCTCTTATATTCTTCCTCGTAACATTCAATCTTATCCCCATTGATACCCCAGCTCTGTTCCATGTTGCTAGTAACAGAATCATAGAAATCCCACCTCTATGGTAGCATGTCCAATAGAAGCATAATGTGAGCCGTGTGTGTAATTTTATGTTTTCTAGTAGCCACATTAAAAAACTAAAAAGAAACAGGTGGACTTAATTTTAATAATATATTGTATTTACTTTAATATGTCCGAGATATTATTTCAACATTTAAACATTATACCACTTTTTGGTGAAATAGCATACCTTTTAAATACTAAGTCTGGGCCGAGCCTGTGGCTCACTTGGGAGAGTGCGGCGCTGGGAGTGCAGCAGCGCTCCCGCTGCGGGTTCGGATCCTTTATAGGGATGACCGGTGCGCTCGCAGCGCTCACTGGCTGAGCGCGGGGCGGCCGGTCTCAAAAAGGACAAAAAAAAAAAATTAAAAAAATAAATAAATACTAAGTCTTTAAAATCTGCTGTATATTTTACATTTAAAGTACATCTCAGTGCAGATACCAATTATTCATTGGAAATACTTAGTCTGTATTGTGACTTCATCAAATTTACAGTTGAAAAAGTAGATCAACATTATCCAATTTGTTCCAAACATACTTGGAAGTTTTCCACTAAATGGATCAAGTACTGGTTTTTACATTTCAATTTAAATTAATTAAAATTTTAAGCAAATTAAATATTCTGTTGCTTAGTCACATGAGCTCAATTTCAAGCGCTCAAGAGCTCTGTGTTGCTAGTAGATACCATCTTGGACCATGCACTTGTAGATTATGTCCAGAATGCATCTTCTGTTCTCACCTCACCAATAAAGCCTAAGATGAAAGCTTTCCCACTGGCTGTTTGTACTATGGCCACATTCTCCTATCCAGCCTCTCGGTCTTTAGTCTTCTGCCATCTCAGCCAAGCTCATCATCCTCACTGATTCCTGAACAATTTTGGTAAAACACATATCTGGTCACATCTTTTTCTGCTTAAGAATTCTTTAGTGCCCACTGTTGACTGCACGGTAATGTCCAGTTTTGTGAGCATGGCCTGCTAGACCCTCCCTGACCTGGTTCTTGTCAACCTCCCCAGCCTCTTCTCTCACCACTCCTCACCTGTCCTTTTGCACTTTAAATGCACTGAACTATTCGTTCTCCAGGAGCACCATGCACAGACAAGCCTCCACAAATTTACTTGCGCTAAGTTCTCCCCAATCCTGCTCTTTCTTCAGGGTCCAGATCAAGTGCCATTTCCTATAAGAAGCTTTTCATTAGCCCTTCTGTGAGGCAGCATTAATTTCCCCATTCATATCTCAAATAATACACTTTTCCCATTATCCTCAGATGTGAATTAACTTGTCTCATGAACTAGTCTGGGAGCTCAGAGCAGGGGTCAGTGAACAACAGCCCAGGGGCCAAATTCCATGTTTTAGTAAACAAAGTTTCATTGGAACCCAGCCACAGTCATTCATTTACATATTGTCTTTTGCTTCTTTCATGCTCCAGTGGCAGAGGCGAATAGTTGCAACAGAGACTGAATGGCCCTCGAAGCCTAAAATATTTATTATCTGGCCTTTTACAGAAAGATTGTCTACCTCTGTGCTAGAAGTTGGGGGCTCTATTGTATGCATCCTCAGTGTCTAGCACAGCACCAGGCACATGGCAAGCTCTCACTAAATGTTTGTGGAACTGAACGATAATTAAATCAAATGGAATTGAATTGATGAATTGAATGAAAGTTGATGTTTCTGTCTGTAATTGGTAAGTTTTTTTGAGGACAGAAATCCTTTTTGCTACTTCTTTTGAATTCTTTATGGTATCTGCCTTATTGTCACTTTTAGCTGTTTGCTTGAGTAATACAATTTTTGTTTCACTATCTTTATTCTTTTTGTTCAATATTGTATACCACCTACCATTTTTACTGTAATTTCTATTAGATTTTACTTGTTTCTTGGGGACACAAATTGATTAAATCCTGAGAAGATGAGTGCCACCCACACAGAATTAAGTGGCAGAAAATATGCATTCAAGTGTTGGCTTGATCTTTGGCCTAATTGGTTCCTTTGGATAAGATACTTGACCTAACTTGTTAGTGTTATCTTCTGATTCTTTAGTGAAAATTACAGTATCCCACCTTCAAGTTATTGCTTGAAGTGTGTGTGAGTGCAACATGCAGTTTTGTAGTGAGTAGTATGAACATAACATAGATTTTCCTAAAATAAAGGAGCTATTCTTCCTCCCCAGAGAATAAAGAAGTAAGCACTATATGCACCAATTTTAAACACTGCTTAGAGTCAGCTTCCATGATTGAAAGTTTCTTCTTTGGAGTAGGAAATTGATGGCCATCTATATGTCCATACTAATTGGGTACTAACATCAAAAAACCACTTGGCCATTACTTTTAATGTCCCATTTTAAAACAATATTTTGAAAACAAACACTGGAAATGTTTTCCACGCTTGAGCCATACCTTTATGAATGAAAACTTGAAGGACAAGAGGCTAGAGATTTTGTAGAAAGATCTGGAGGCTTTATGATATGAAGGCTGTTTTAGTCCATTCTGTGTTGCTATAACAGAAATACCTGAGACTGGGTAATTTATAAAGAACAGAGGTCTATTTGGCTTATGATTCTGGGACAGCTGCATCTGGCATGGGCCTCAGGCTGCTTCTACTCATGGCAGAAAGCGGCAGGCAGCCGGCAGGTACAAGCAGATCACATGGCGAGAGGAAGCAAGAGAGAGAGATGGGAGGTGCCAGGGTCTTTTGAACAACCAGCTCTTGTGGGAACTAATAGAGTGAGAACTCACTCAGGCCCTCCTCCCACAGGGAGAGCATTAATCCGTTCATGAGGGATCCGCCCCCATGACTCAAACAGCTTCCAGCACTGCCACATTGGGGATCAGATTTCCACATGAGTTTTAGAGGGGACAACACATCCAAACTCCATCAAGGGCCAAAGGTGGAAGAGGTGTCACTGAGGAGTTCCATCTCTAGGGAAACTTTCCATTTTGTAGTGGCTAGAGGCATTAATTATTCAGTGCCACCCCCACCCCCACACCCAGTCTTATAGTTTAAGTGCCTAGCTTGCTTTTTTCTCAGAATTCTTAGGTTACTGACAAATTCCACGTAGTGATCACTACTATATACCATTTATATAATAGATTTTTTGTCCCTACAATAACCCTGTGAGGTAGGTACTAATATCTTTAACTTACATGTAAGGATACTGAACCTCAAAAAGGCTAAACGCCCTGCCCCCAGGTTATATAACAAGTAAGTGGCAGATCTCAGATTTGAAACCAAGTCTCAGGAGCTCCTGATAGTAACCACTATAGAAATTGTAATATTTTCTGATATGTTAGCAATGGGACTTCTGGAAAAAAGAAAAAAGTGTCCATAGTGTGCTTAAAAGTATTCTACCTTTTTCATTTGACAGATTAAGTCCTAGAACTAGAAGGGTCAGAGAAGTCATCTAACTATGAGGTGGAACAACCTATATCATATCCCAGTTCACATTTGTGGTTGGCTATAACCAAGTGCACAACCATTTTATTTTATTTTAAAATTCATTTTAAGAAAAGTATTACTGCTTACAGAAAAGGAAAGAAAAGAAAACAGTACTCCAAAAGTAAACCAAGGATGATTTATTTTTATTAACTCTGCAGGGAATCTAGCCAGAGATGCCAGCACACACCAAATTGCCTATTTAAGAGTTCTGTTGCTGACAGTCTGGGCCACTGTGACTAAGCTCTAGATCTCTCTGAGCATTCATTTCTTATCTATAAAATGAGGAACGTGAGCTAAATGAAATCTGAGGTCTTTTCTGGCATATGTATTTCAAAAACTTTGTGGCAAATAGAAATAAAAGATAATACAAATCCTTCATGAGCGTTTTGAAGACCCCTCATATATGGAGTGTGATTAGGAGGTGCCAGGACCAATTGAAGGAGATAGATTTGGGTTCAAATAAGAAATGTTTTCATTTGGGCACAGCCTTCTTAAAATAGATTAGGATGCCTTAGGTCATGGTGAGTTTCCCATCATTGGAGATTGTATTAGTCCATTTATGTTGCTATAACAGAAGTACCTGAGATTTGGTAACTTATAAAGAACAGAGGTTTATTTGGCTTGCAATTCTGGGACATCTGTGTCTGGCACGGGCCTCAGGCTGCTTTTGCTCATGGTAGAAAGCGGCAGGCTTTTGTAAGTAAAGTGCCAGTGGGTACAAGTAGATCACATGGTGAGAGGAAGCAAGAGAGGGAAAGGTGGTGCCAGTGTCTTTTAAGCAACCAGCTCTCACGGGAACTAGAACTCACTCACTACCCCTCTTCCGCCAGGGAGAGCATTAATCCGTTCATGAGGGACCTGCCCCCATGACTCAAACAGCTTCCAGAACTGCCACATTGGGGATCAGATTTCCACATGAGTTTTGGTGGGGACAACACATCCAAACTCTATCAGAGATATGTAAGCGGAAATGGACAGCAACTTGGTGGAAGTGTCATAGATGTTATTCAGACATTAAATTGATGGTTGGATTACAATTATGATTAAGATTATTTCCACACTTCACAATCTGTGAGAAATTAGATATGTAGGAATCTCTGGGCATAACCACACAGTTTGACCCTATGGTCAACTACACACTCATTCAACAACTGGTTATTGAGTACCTTTAAGGATTCTAGGTACTGCACTAGAACTGGAGATGTCAAAGCTTAGACCATGACATCTGTCTTGAATGTTGCAGATCAGGAGCCAGCAAACTGTGGTCCAAGGGCAAATCCCACGTACCATGTGCTTTTGTAAGTAAAGTTTTATTGTAACACATTCATACCCAGTCACATTTATATTGTCTATGGGCACTTTTGCATTACAACAGCAGAACTGAGTAGTTGGAACAGAGACAATATGGCCCCCAAGCCCAACATATTTACTATCTGATTCTTGATTACAAACGTTTGCCAACCCTTGTAGACAAACATGTGTTTAACTTCACTCCAGTGGCCTAAGTGCAAAACTGGAGGAAGCACAAAGGCAGCACATATAATTACTTCTTCTTGAAGGGGGATCAGAAATTTTTCAGAGGTATTAAACCATGTAATCATGCCGTCTTTGAATGGGAAGAGACTTTAGAGGTTATAATTCTAATAACCCATCTCATCCATTCCTTTATACATTGCCTCCACAGCATCCGTGATACACCACTGACATTTTTTTTAAAAGGAGAGCATACATGCTTCCTACAGAGAAGTGGCAAAATTGTATGAAATTTAGACTGCCAATTTATGCAGAAAGAGAGATCCATAGATGGCCTTTACATTCTAAAAGAAATTAATAATCACCAGTCTTCATGTTACTGTTTGAGTTTCAAATCAAACAATTTCAGACTGCATCATGCTGAGGACATTAATCTGTAGGAAACTTTTGAGGGAATAAGGGCTTAGGGCCTTTCCTCCCTCCCATACAAAGGGATGAAAGCCCAGTAGTCATGCTTTTACCACCCTGGCAGTATACCTAAGTCCTGCTCACTAATCAGTTTTAAGGGGTATGTGGATGAATAACCAGTACCACCTCCCTCACTTCTTCCCTAATATCATAGAGTCTCCAGACATGTTCTCCACACAGTTGAAATTCTCAAGATAAATATTGTTGACTGATTAACTGACTTCTTCTAGAATTTATTGTCAATCTAAAGAGGACTACAATAGTGTGATTAATGATTTGTAAAATCTTCTTTTCACTTATGCATTCAAAGCCTTGGTGCTCTAATTATTTTCAAAATGCAGTGTGAGATGGATACTATGACAACAAGACTCCTGAGTATTCTTCTGATAACCTCCTAAAGGTCTCCTTAGAGGAAAAAGTATCCTTTTTTTTTTAACTTTCAATTTTGACATGATTTTGGAATTCCAGACAAGTCTTAAGAACAACATTCTGCATTACATCATTGTTTCCTATATTTTTGTACTTACAAACAATGCTGCAATAACCTTGTGCTTATGTATTTTTGTATTTGTTGGTGATACATGCTCAGGGTACATTCTGATAAGTGGGGTTGGTGGGTCAAAATACATATGTAATTTTGTTAACTGTTTCCTAATTACCTTCAGAAGGGTTGTATCACTTTGCATTTCCATCAGCAATATATGAGAGTGACTGTTTCTTCACAGCCTCCCTTACAGATTGTTATATTTTTTATTTTTTGCTAATCTGATAGCTGAAAAATGACATTTCAACGTAGTTTTAGTTTACAAGTCCTTTGTTATGAGTGAGGGTGAATTTTTTTTTCATAAGCTTAAAGGCTATTTTGCTATCTTTTCTGTGATTTATCTTCATCTTTTTGGTCATTTTTCTATTGGGGATTTGTTTTTATTCCCCAAATTTTAAGAATACTTTATATATTAGGGATATTAGCCATTTATCTGTCATACATGTTTCAGATATTTCTCCTGGTTTGTCAGCTATCTTTTGATTTGTTTATGGTGTTTTTTGCATGCATTAGTTTTTGCTGTTGTTGTCATTATATTGTCAGATCTAGCAGTCATTTGTTTTATCGTATCTGAATTAGGATTTCTAGTTAGATGAACTCTTTCTACACCCAGCTTAAAAAGGAGCTCACCTGTGTTTTCTTCTAGTACTTGTATGGTTTCACTGAGCATTTAGATCCCCGATCCATTTGGAATTTATTCTTATTTATGTGTGAAGTGTGGATCTAATTTATCTTTCTATAAATGGCTAACCATTGTCGCAGCACCACCAAAAATGTCTATCTTTGCTCAAGTTAGTCAAGATGTCATTTTTGTCATATTCTAAAGTTCTATATTTACTTGGGTCTATTTCTGAACTTTCTATTGTTTCATTGGCCTCTATTGATGTGTCAATACCACCTTTTTATTAATTTTTTTTTCATTTTTCCCCAGTTTTATTAAGGTGTAACTGACAAATAAAATTGTATATATTCACGGTGTACATGTGATGTTTTGATATATGTATATATTGTAAAATGATGGAATCAAGCTAATTTCCATATCCATCACCTCACATACTTATTTTTTTGATTGAGAGCATTTAAGATCTACTCTTTTCAAGCATACAATACAGTAATATTAACTATAGTCACATGCTGTACATTAGATCTTAGGAACTTATTCCTATCTAACTGAAACATTGTTCATTTTAACCAACTTCATCACCTCTCCCAGCCCCTGGAAACCACTATTCTACTCTCTGTTTCTATGATTTTGACTTTTTTAGATTCCACATGTATGTGAGATCATGCACTATTTGTCTTTCTGTGCCTGCCTGACTTATTTCATCCCTGTTGTCGCAGATGACAAGATTTCCTTTTTTTTGTGACTGGTAAGGGAATCGCAACCCTCGGCTTGGTGTTGCCGGCACCACACTCAGCCAGTGAGCGCACCGGCCATCCCTATATAGGATCCGAGCCTGCGGCCCACAAGATTTCCTTTTTTAAAAGGGTGAATAACATTTCATTGTGTACATGTAACACATTTTCTTTATCCATTCACCTATCAATGGACACTTATGTTGACTCCATATCTTGGTTATTGTAAATCATGCTGCAGTGAACACAGGAGCACAGATATTTTGTTGACATGCTGACTTCTTTGGATAAATACCCAGAAGTGGGATTGCTGGATCATATGGTAATTCTATTTTTAATTTTTTGTAGAACCTCCTACTGTTTCCCATAATAGTTGTACTAATTTACATTTCCACCAACTGTATACAAGGGTTTCCTTTTCTTTACAACCTTGCCAACACTTGTTATCTTTGTCTTTTGGATAATAACCATTGTTACAGATGTGAGGTGATATCCCGTTGTGGTTTTAATATGCATTTCCCTGATGATTAATAATGATGAGCATTTTTTTGTATATCTGTTGGCCATTTAAGTGCCTTCTTTTGAGAAATATCTATTCAGGCCCTTTTCCCATAATCCAATCTAATTATTTGTTTTCTTGCTATGAAGTTGTTTGAGTTTCTTAAATGTTTTGTATATTAACACCTTATCAGATGTATGGTTTGCACATATTTTCTCCTGCTTTATAGGTTGTATCTTCACTCTGTTGATTGTTTCTTTGCTGTGCAGAAGCTGCTTAGTTTGATGTGATCCCCACAACTTTTTAATTATAGATGCTTTATAGTATGTTTTAGTAGGATTATCACCTGCTCATAGTTTTTCATTTTGGTGTGTCCCTGACTATTGTTCATTTTTCCACATGTGGTTTAGAGACAGCTTGTCTAACTCTAAAAAAAATCTTGTTGATATTTTTATTGGGATTCTGTTAAATTTATAAATTAATTGACATCTTTATACTGCTGAGTTGTCCTATCAAAGAACAAGAAATGTCTTTTTATTTCTTCAAGTCTATTTTTCTATCTTTTATGGATGGAAAAACTTTAAATTAAGAGAAACAGATTTACTTTGGGCTATTAAAGTTATTTAGAATGTGAAAAATGTATTTAACAACCATGCCATGTGCATATATAACAAGTAGAAAAGAGAAGAACAAATTTGTTCCTAACCTTTTCCAACTGTATACCAAGATGGAAATGTCCTAGTGCACCATTTACTACATTCTTTTATTCATTTATTCAGTCTCATCAGTGATTTCCCTGAAACCATAGAGCATGCTTACCAAAATCAAAGAGAATGAGGGTAAGTGATGATAATGAAGATTCCAAAACATCTTGACAGTCTGGAATGAGCAGCCAAACTCAACAAGTGGAGAAAATTCTACACTGAGGTTCAAAAGTAGAATTGCATAGGTAAAAGTCAGAAAAAAAGCTGATTCACTTGAATTGCTTTTGACATCTGGAAAAGGGTATCTAGAGTGACTGCAAACTTAGAAGCAGCCACTACTTTCCAATTAGGAGCTATTAAAATAGTATATTTATTCAAGCTTCATTAAAACAAGTGTGATGACCAGATCAAGGTACACAGTGCTCTGCTTTGTCTTCACTTGTGAGAATACAGATTAAGGGAAACACTGACAAATTGGAGAGAATCTGGAGGAGAGCAGCCATAGATGCAGAGAGGCCAAGAAAGCATCTGCTGTGAGGAATAGTTGAAAGAGCTGGAGACACTGGCTGGGATTCTTACCTGATTTTTGATAGATGAGTGTCAGGAGCTCATCATGAAGGAATGACCTATAATGGAGCAACAGCAAAAGTAGATAGCTCAGTTACAGAGCTTGGTGCATTAATAGGCAGAAGATGATGGTGGTTTGGCTTAGACTCTAGAGTGATAGTGGACATGATGAAAAGTGGTTGGATTTGGAATATATTTTATAGGTAGAATTAATGAGATGTAATGATGGTTTGGATTGGAGGATAAAGGAAAGACAAGAATGAAGGATAAAGTTAATCCGACTGGGTGGATAGTGGTGCCATTTACTGACATAAGAAATATTTGGGGAGAAAGAAAGATGGACTGGAGGTGGGATTGGAAATCTAGAGTCCTTTTATGATCCTGTCAGTTTAGAGGTGTCTACCCCACATTGAAGTAAAGATATTTGTATGCAGTTGGCTTTATGAATGCGGACATAGAGAAACAAGTCAATAACGGAGCTATATATTGGGCACAACCTTTTCCTATATGGTATTTATAAAAGTTTGTCCTAGAACTAAGTGGTTTATTAGTATATAGTATACACTGTTTGTCTTAAGAGAGCCTCTACTCTGGTTTAGGAGGCAGAAAACCATTATAGTAGAATTCAGGAAGCAAAAGTAAGTCAGTAAAAAGTGTTGTAGTAGAAATAAGTACAAACAGAGGCCCTAGAGCATAGAGATTATTGAAAACTGCAGTGGTAGGAGGCTTCCTGTATGACTCGCAGTTGTTCTTGGTCTTGGAGGCTCTGCCCAGGGAGAGAGGCAGGGCATGGGTAATTAAAGCTCTGATAAAGTATAGTGTAGCCTTAGTTATTTTTGAGAATGTGTTTTAATACAGCTTGAGTTGATGACTTTGACATTTCCTGAGCGTGCCCTGGATGCTGTGCTCCACTTTGCTTTGGGACGAAAATGTCCCAGTTTTGCTGTAGTGTTTACTCATTGTCAAGGGATGTCGACAGAAGAGTGCAGCATGGCACATGACTTTCAAGGAATCTCTAATATTTGTGCCCTGTGTGGCCTATCTCTAGCACCAAAGATAACCGCTGCCTCCTGGGATTACAATCTCTGCTTGGGCTAGGATGCAGAGTGGTTTCCTTAGAGTAGTATCAACTTGGTTTCTCAGGCATAGAAGCTATGAAGGAAATATAGATGTGCAGGGGGAGAGCTCATGGGGAGAAAAGAATTTTCTACACTTGGAAATGTTGGCAGGCTGTGCTGATACACTGTGAATGTTGACAGCAGCTTCCATGTTTCTGCTGAGGCAGCTGCCACCAACAGGAGCACAGGATGTGCTGTTCTAGGAAGCCACCATAATCTGGTTGTCACTCTTGCTCATTTTACCTTGTGATACATTATTTCGAGTCAATCCATGTTGTCCAGCTCCAAATTTATGTCCTCATAGCCCTACCATGAGATAGAAGTCAGCTTCCCTTCCCTATCCCTGCTGAAGGCGTGTCCTAGGGCAGTAATTTTCAAACTTTGCCTTTGGGAGCTCTAGGAATTCTTGCTTGCAGAGTGCTGGGAGAGAAGTGATGAGGTTAGGTGACAGAGGTTATCAGAGTGGAACTAAAGGCTGCCTCCCCATGCATAGTAACTCTGCTTTTGTTTTGTATTTCAAGTTCCATATATGGTTTTAGTTACATAAAGTTTGAAATGTACTGCTCTAAAAAATAAAAATAATTGATTCAGACTTCTAATATGACTAGAGTCTTTCATTAAATTTGGAATTTTTTTCAGAATTCTTTTCAGCTGTTGGCCAAACATAAGAAGATATTTATTTTTATGGTTAGGTAAGTTATGTAGCAAGAAAATATAAGTTTTAAGGGGAGGATAAGCCATCAAAATTAACAACAAAAATGACTAAAGTAAGATGGGCATGGAGAGGTATATATACACCATTTGCCATTAAATAACTAAATAATTTGGAATTAAATAATTTGAAAGACTATTTTGGAAAACAGTATTGTTATTTAAGTATCTTGTTTTCATTAATCTATTCGTTTATTAACCACCGTTTATTGAGCACCCACTATGTGCCAAGCACCATGCTCCATCCTAGGGCCACCAAGATGAACTAGACACAGAGCTTGGAGACATTTCTATTCAAGTCATCAGACACCTCAGATTTTTAGTGGTACCATGCTGTGGGTTAAATGTGTCCCCCAAAAGTCATGTATTGGAGCTTTACCCCCATTGTAACAGTGCTAAAAGGGTGGAAAATCCTATTATGATATTCGAAAGGTGGAGCTTTTAAGAGGTGATTAGATTGTGATGACTGCGCCCCTTTGAATGGATTGATCCATTCGTGGAGCAATAGGTGTGGTTCCAAGTGCTTTATAAAGAGAGAGTGTGAGAAGGTTAGCTCTCTCTTGCTCAGCCTATTCTTGCCATGTGATACACTGAGTTGCTGTAGAGAGTCACCCCACCAAGGAGGAAGGCCATCACCAGATGTGTTCCCTGGACCTGGGACTTCCCAGCCTCTAAAACTGTAAGAAATAATTTTCATTTTCTTTATAAATTACCCAGTTTCAGATATTTTGTTATATGCAACAGAAATGGACTAATACATGCGCCAACCTTTAACCTTTTTCCTCTAGGATTAAAAGTGGGAGGTGGAAATGGGGAGTTACTAATCAAAGGGCATAAAGCTTCAGTTAATAAAGGTGAATAAGGTCTAGAGATCTGCTGTACAGCATTGTACCTATAGTCAACAATAACGTATTGTACCCGTAAAATTTTATAAAGAGAGCAGATCTCATGTTGTGTTCTTACCACAATAAAATAACATCTTTTTTTTTTTTTTTTTTTTTTTTTTTTTTTTTTTTTTTTTTTTTTTTTTTTTTTTTTTGTCTTTTTCATGACCGGTAAGGGGATCGCAACCCTTGGTGTGGTGTTGCCCACACCGCACTCAGCCAGTGAGTGCACCGGCCAGTCCTATATAGGATCCGAACCCTCGGCGGGAGTGTTGCTACGCTCCCAGCACCGCACTCTCCCGAGTGCACCATGGGCTTGGCCCCAATAACATCTTCTTAAAAAGTAGTTAGGTACTAAAATTTACAGAATTCAACTGGCTCAACACTTTTTAAAATCGTGCAATTTTTATGCTTTTTATTTGAGCCAATTAGCAGAGTATTGAGAGTCTCAGATTCCCCCACTCCCACCTCCCATTTTAGATTGCTAGAGCACAGTTCCAATCAAATGTCGCATTAAAAAATACAGTTCATTCAGTCCGTTTAATGAGAGCATCAGCCATTTTTAGATTTAGATTCCTTCTTCAATGTATGTGTGTGCTTATGTTTTTCATGGTTTTCTATCATTATCTCATTTAATTTTATTTCAGATGTAATGTATCAACTATCCAAACATATATAACAAAGTATTTTGAAAGGGCTTAAGGGCTGTTTCCTCAGACACCAAAATCTGAAAGTAACTTGACATCTGATATTACCTTGTATTTTATTTTCTCAAAATCACCTTATATAGATGATTTTTTGCTATCCATATCTGAGGGTTTTTATACAAAGTTGAATGTATAGGAGGTTATACATATACAAATTTGTATTTATAAAAAATACATAAACCCATATCGATTTAATACCTGACGTTAATTTTGCACCTATTTAAAATGCCTGCCTTTTCAATTTGATTTGTATCAACCAATCATTGTTATGAGACTTTTTATCCATAATGAATTATGATACAGTATTAAATAATATTATCAAATTTTACCCTACTATTAAGCTGGAATTTCAATATTTCTTTAAAAGTAGTATGGGATCTTTTAGACCCCATAGTCTGAAATGAAATTGTAAGACTGTAAGGAAACCAATTCCAAAGTTAAAGTCATTCGAATGTAGTTTAGTAGGAAAGACAGTCTCAAAAATTGAATATTCATCTGTTTCAAACCTTACCACAATATAGCATAAAGCAAGACCGAATATGAATGGTTTCTTCTGATATACTTATGTAACGTAGATTTGAATTGCAAGGAAGCATTTTAAAAATAGGATGTGTGTATTTATACAAAAGAACCTAAGTCAAATTGACAAAGCAGAAAAGCATGTTAATGACTCTCCTTTTGCGAATCAGGAAGATCTCAATAATGTATGTGGTTTCAAGTGTGTGTGTGTGTGTGTGTATGCACATCCCACAGACACGTATATTATATTGGAATAATTAATGCTGAATAATTATGATTAAAAGCACCATTGATCAAAGCATTATTGGCTCCAAATAATGATTGTGTCCACATACCCAGGGAAATTGGTGCATAGTAAATTGCATAAGTTAGGCACAGGTGACATATGACAGGTAACAATGGTGGCAAGAGGAGCTATGACAATGACATACAGTATTTTATGAGAAAACATAATGCCACATTTGGGGAATTTAGCTGTCCACGAGGGTAAAGTGAATGGTACTAATCAGCTCAGGAAAAGGGGTTTGAGAGGATAAATTATACGCAGAGTGTTGGCTGTTTAGCTTCAACACCTTTTCCTTGTTAGGGAGGTAAGGATATTTTAAGTGGATGAGGAGGAAAATTTAAATTCTGTGGGAGCAAAGTGTGTAAGGTTTTATAAAGCACACTAAGTCTAAATTTGGTAACATGTGCTTTTCTTTGGAGGGGTCACCTGGAGAACTGACTCTCTTCTAGGACTCAGGCAGAAAAGATGGCACAGACTGCACCAACGTGGGCTCTATTGTTCAGAGTATGGATTTTTTATCATTTGTTTCTCAGTCCCGAATCAGATTCAGTGTGGTACTGCCACCACATCTGGCATATAATCAAAAGATCAACTGTGCTACACAGGGAGCAAATGTAACTGCAACACTGTGCTTTTGTGAAAACTATGCTGTTGTTTTTTTTGAAACACTATGGAATTGTGTGAAAGAGAGGAAGGCTTCACCAGGACTCTAGGCTGAAACATTGTCAACCAGTCAGGAAGGACATGCAAATAGATTTCTGTAGTAGCCAGGAGATTCCCTACAGTGATATCCTCAGATAACTGAGGCACTATCTTTCCTGCTTCATAAACTAAAATCACATTCTGGGGCTCAGGAGCAATGCATAAGCTTGGCCACTTAAATAGATTCTGTGGACAGTGTTCATTTGAGTCTTGCCCAGTAGGCTGTGTGGGTGGAAATCCTGAAGGTTCTGTCTAAACTGCCAAGATCCCCACCCAGGACAATTAGTATGTGAGAGAGACTAGCCCAGGTAGAGATGAATGATACAGAAGGAGCCTCAATAAACATGAGGCAATAACCCCCTCCCCCTCCCATCCCTTCACCCCTGTTCCCCTGCAATCTGGTTGCTCATCCTAATCTGGTTTCTGGATCCCTGTCCCCTACATTCCTTGCTAGCTATTTGAAGGGATATTAGAAGTTTCTGCTCTGAATCACTCCCACTTGTTTTTAGCAGTAGCAGTTTTGCAGCTAAGGTAGGCTAGGCCTTGACATCCAAAGAGAGGAACTTTCAAATCATGGTAGGTACACTATGGCAAGTAAGAGATGGTGGACCTGAACCAAGGCAATTGCCATTAGAGTTTGACAGACGCAGGTGTAATTGGGTAAAAAGGACCAGGAGAACTTGGGGTTGTCCTGGATGTGTGGCTCAGAGAGAGAGAGAAGAAAAAATGATGAGCTTGGGGTTTCAAGCCTTGGTTCCTCAATAAATGGAGCTGCCCTTCATAAAAGGACATCTGAAGGAAGAGTTAGCTGAAGATGGTAAGTTGAGTTCTGTTCAAATATTATGAGTCTAACATGCTGAAGGAACCTGGTATTGCCGAATCGATTCTTTGGAGGGGTACCAAAATTTGAGAATTGTGTGAGTAGTACACAGGAGTAGGTAAGGCCACTAAGAAAGGGTATAGAGGAAAAGGGGAAATGGAATCAGGGACGGAACCCCTGTGAATATCTGCTTTTAGTTTGGAGTAATTACAAAAAAAAAAACAATAAGAGGAACTAGGAAAAGAGGCCAGAGAACAGTGGTCTTAGAGAGATGAAGAAAACCAGGATAGCCCAATGTCATGGAAGCTAAGATAAGAGAGGGGTTGTCTGGTAATATCAGATACTTCAAAAGATCAAGTACAGTGTGTGAGCTAAGATGAAGCCTTAGGATTTGGTGGTTAGAACACCATTCTCTCCCTTTATTATAGCACAATCAGATCAAGACCACTACCACCACCAAGTCCTTAATAATGGTACACCAACTCTAGTGATCAGTGCCTAAAAGTCATTGGAGAAGTAAAGTGATACAAGTTTTAATTTATTAATTTTTCATTCAACAAACCTTTATTAAACTTTACTATATGCCAGGCATTGTACAAAATGTTGGCTGTCTGTAGCCAATGATGTATATTATTAGCAGTGCCTGCCTGCTGCCTTATATACCTAGGTCTTGGTAAAATTATTAATAGCTCCCCCTTGTGTCCTCAAATGTCCTGATTTGGACAATAAATTATATTATTATTTATGGCCCACTTCTCCAGACTCACCTGGACTAGTGCAGTCCTATATTTCTTTTAGGCTGAACTTGACTGGAATGAGACCTCTATGTGGGCCATGTGATCGATGAAAGGAATCATTCCCAGTACTGTTGTTTTTCCAACATAGGTGGTGCGTTCCCGAACTCACCTGCCCTAGACCTGCTGTTCATGTGTTATCTGCCAAGCATCCATGACAACCATTCAATTTGGGATGATCTTGATGATTCAGAGTAAGTCTGCCACTTACAGGAGTAGCTCATGGTACAACTAGCCTAAATTCATTGTGTTTATTTTAGGACTGTGTTTTGTTATTGTGCTTATTGTAGGCTTTTTTTCCAAATCGTATACTATGAGGAATAAGTAAGGCTGGCAAAACTGACATGGCTAAACCCAAATTTCTACGTTATAGAAGTGAGGCTCAGGGTATTTTTAACTGGTCAATAAAGCGTTAAGTGTGTTAGCTGGAGGCACTTGGAAATCCGGGCTGTGCTTATTTGTCAGGTTTATAAATAACTTAAACCTATGTAGTAGTTAATTAATTTGGCTCCATTCCACCTACAGTTTAGCTTCTCGAGAGAGTAACTTGACCCTTCATATACCTTGTATTTGTAGTCGTAAAGAGAACTCCGCACAGAATGAAGAACACCTCACTTGGATTGTTTGAGGTTGACTTCTTGTGTACTTCCATGGAGAAACTCTAAGATGTCAGGCAAAGCACAAAATGTCAAAATACCTCTTCAATTAAGGACAAACACATGCATTGTACTATTCCTGGCTGGAGTTATTTATGAGTCCATTTTTTTTCTCTTTTTATTGACTGACATTCTGAAGAGAATGTTAACCTGTGAGTTGGTAACAGTAAGAGAGACTGTTAAAAGCACATAGAATTTTTCTTACTCCATCCTGACCTCTCTTTTCCTGGAGAATATTTTAAAACAAAATTATTGCCTTTGGGACAATAGGTCAGTTTCCTCACCTCTGAGGTTCCCTATGATTAAATAAGAAGTTACAGGAGTTTTCTCAGTTGTCAGAATCCCAGAGCACAGGAACAACTGAACAGTAGGCATAAAAGACAACCACTTGTCATGCTGACAGATCTTCTTGTAACACCTCTAAAAGAATCTGACAGATTAGACTGCAGGTAAGGCCTGTGAACTGAGTGTAACTGATGAAAATGAATTGAGTCATTTGATGTCACAATGCAAATGAAGTGTGACTTCATAGAAAGTATTTATTCCAAACGCCATGTCCCTTGCATCAACCAATCTTCCTGGCCACTCAAGTGCATGTCATCACTGAATATCATGACAGTGTCTAGCCCATTAGCTGTGATGGTGGCTTGTATGGTTTTGTTGATTTCATTTTTTAAGTTTAATCCCTGTCAATCATTCATTTTATAAATGTGACTAAATTTTAACCTGAGTTGCAAAAAATAGTGGTTAGGGACAATCACATCACTTGCCCAAGTAATTTTACTGTAAAACCTGAGAGATAATTAGCAGATAAAGTGGGAAACCATCACCTCTTTTCAGAGTTATAAACTACACTGGATTTTACCACTTCCTCACTTTGAGAAATGGGTCTGGGATGGAGGGGCTGGATGTTCTATTGCAGATAGCTGCTGTTCTGATCCATCGTCCACTTCAGTTGCAGCACTGGGCATGAGAATAGAGCCTCTGCCCCTTATTCCCAAACCAGCTCCTGAAAGGATGACAGTAATAAAGCTGCAGCCTGAGGTGTCCTGACTGAACAGAGCAACAACTACTTTTTAATGTGCACTTATTTGGTGTCCATGGTACTACATGTAAACTTGTAATATTTAATTTAATCCATCCTGACAGCATCTCTGTGAGATAGTTACTGTCATTATCCTCATTTTACTTATAAGGAGACTGAGAAATTTCTAGTCATGTCAGCTTAATAACTATGTGACCTTGGACAGGGCCAGAATTCAAATACAGGTTTTTAGGCCAAAACCCATGCTCATTTCACCACATCATGAAGCTTCAAATGAAGTTTAAAGGCAGGACAGATTGCCTTAATTGAAATCTAGCTGAAGCCCTCATGTTTGTAGGTTAATATCTGTTGTATGGTATTGATTCCTCCTTTGTTAGAATCCTTACTTTCACAACCTATCAAGAATTTCCTACCACAGCTATTAGACCAGGAGGTATTTCCAACCACAGGGCCCTTGTGAGGCCCTGACTGCCACCCACTGACTCCCTGTGCCTTGCAGTCCAAGAAGTTTAGCCCACACCCTGCATGCTGAGCATCCTGGATTCCCTGGGTGGGGATTTTTCGTAGTCAATGATATAGCCCTAGAGGGACAGAAGTATCCTCTTGTGTGTCTAGAGATGGAGGCACCTCAAACCATGCTCAGAGAATGTATTAGTTTCCTATGGCTGCTGTAACAAGTTAACACAAACTTGGTGGCTTAAAACAACAGAATTTCATTCTCTTGGCATTTCTGGAGGCCAGAAATCTAAAATCAAGTTGTCAGCAGGGCTGCACTCCCTCCAGATGCTCTAGAGGAGAATCTGTTTCTTGTCTCTTCTAGCTTTTAGTGGATCCAGGAATTACTTGGTGTTCCTTTTCTTGCGGCTGCATCACTCCAATCTCTGCGTCTGTCTTCATATCACCTACTGTTTTGTGTCTTCTCATCCATCTGTCTCAAATATCCCTCTGCCTTTCTTTTGTAAGGATCCTTGTCCTTATAAAAGGCCCGCTCAGATTATCTAGGATGATCTCATCTCAAGGTCCTTAATTACATCTGCAAAGACCCTTTTCCCAAATATGGTAACATTCATAGGTTCCAGGGATTAGGACGGGGACACTTTGGGGGACCACCATTCAACTCGCTACAGTGGGCTTGGCATCCCCAAACTGTGCTCTGAACCACAGGGAACCAGGCTGTCTGGGGCAAAATTAGGTCACTAGGAATATGAAGATAGGACTATGGCTGCCCTCCCCTCCCACCTTTTTAAACATCACCTTTCACCCATCATGCACCTCAGTCCTCGGGCTCCCATGATACCCCATAGGATCAGTCTTAGGCCATCTGAGGCCCTTCACTGAAACAGGGTAGCAGAAGAGAGTATGAATTTAGGAATCTGACAGAACTGGATTAGAAGTTACTCCAATATTTCCTGGTGATGTGACCTTGGACAAGTTACTCTAACCTCTTTAGGACTCAAATTACTCACCTGCAAAATAGAAATGGAATGAAAATATCGACTTTGATCAGAGGCTTTTGGGAGACAGAAAAAAATTACCTAGGCTTTAAACACAGAGAGATGTGGGTTTGTTTTCTGGCTCCACCACCCCACTAACCACATAATCTGGGGCAAGACACTGAAACTCTCTAAACCTCAGTTTCCTCATCTGAATAATAGGGATAACTCTTAACTTGCAAAGGTGTTAGGATTTAATAATGTACAGAAAATGCAGCTGGTGTCAATGCATGTTTATTAAATGTATTCGTGTTGCGGTTGTTAGCTACAGTTTACAGAGAGCCTAGTCTATGCCAGACATTCTGCCCTGCACTATAGCACAATGCAGAGATACGTCTTGGTTCTTCTGTAGAAAAGGTTGTACTTAGGATGGAAAATATAGGATTATAGTGGGAAACTAGCAACACCACTCAGCTTACGGCCCCCAAAATTAATTCCTTGGGAAACAGTTAAGTCGTCTTCACTCAGGCAAAACTGAACAAATTTGAGGAATTTAGAATGGAATAAAGAAGTTCGGAGTGAATTGTTTTAATGAGCGAACATTTTTAACTGTGGTGAACATTTTGATATCAAGACCACAGATCAAAGCTAATGTCTTTTCTGTCAAAATTCACAGATTTTAAATATGTCCTGGGGATATGTTGAGAAATGTAGACAACTAACAAATGGACCCTTTTAATTGCATTTCATTTTTCTAGCCAAATGCTTATGGAGTTTTTCTTCTTGTTTTACTGGAAAATTCCAATTAGGGTCATTAAAGTGACAAAACCAGCTTGACTACTCATAAATATCTTGCTTTGTTCAGAAATTAAAGTATTGCTGTGACATCAAGATAGTACAATTCAGACCACTGAGGGAGCCTTCCAAGACAACCATCTAGGAGTCCACATTAGCCTTGTTACTTCCTCCTTTGATTGCAGTTAAATACAACACAGCAGCTAGATTTTCCATCAGTTCAAATGCAATAGTACAACCAATGGTAGAAGACAAGGACTTTTTAAATCAAACAGCCAATTAACAGCCTGCCATTAAAAAGGTGGGCCTAGCTATGCTTCTAGGCATTAGGTAAAGGATGTACAACTTTTTTGTTTCCCGAATAAGCAAATCCAGGTTTTGAGGATCCATTTTTGTGCTCATTTATTCAATAGACAGTAAATAATTACTTTGAATTCACCAGCCTTATGCCAGGTGCTGGTAATACACAGATGAAGACGACCGAGTGTTGACAGGTAAACGTGGAAAGTTATTGTGATACACTCTGGTGCATTTGGGGAAGGGTGTGGGCAAGCTGCTGGAAGAGTACAGAGGAAGGAAAAAGTGCCTATGTCTTGCAGAGTCAGAGGAGGCTTCCCAGAGAAGGAGGTGTTCCAGGTGCATTTGAGAGGACAGATGGGAGCTAAGCATGGGTATTAGAGGTGGGTATTTTACTAAAGACAGAGGACAAAGACATAGAGATTGGAAAACACACAGCAAAAAAAGCATAAGATGAGTGAAGGTGAAGAGAGAAAGGGCTGACTCTTTAGGTCTGAGCCCATCTGGGAAATGTTTCTGAGGCAGATTCACCAGGACCAGGTGATGGATAGGATATAGGGAAGGAAAGAGAGCATGGAGGCAGGAAGGTGGCGAGGCTTTCAGGTTGGGTACTGGGTGGGCAGTTGGGGTTTGCCCCAGTGCCGTAGATGGAATGTTCATGTCCCCTCAAAATTTATACATTGAGACTCCAATCCCAATGTGATGGTATTGGGGGGGGGACTTTGGGAGGTAATTAAGTAATTAAATATGATTAGTGCTCTTAAAAGAGGCTAGAAAGCTAGCTAGCTCTCCTTCCTCCATGTGAGGATACAACGAGAAGTCCGCTTTCTGCAACCTGGAAGATGGTCCTCACCAGAACCTGACCATGCTGGTACCCTGATCTCAGACTTCCTTCCTGCAGAACTGTGAGAAATAAATGTTTATTGTTTAAGCCACCCAGTCTGTGGTAATTTGTTAAAGCAGCCTGAACTGTACTCTTTCTCGGTGCAGCAAAATCTGGGCCACCAGAACCAATGCTTTCCTGAAGCTTCCACAGCCGCATCTGTCTGATTAAGGGCTAATTCAAATATCAATTAATCGTTCCTCATTTAATTTCTTTTAAAACATGTTCACAGTGTAGATAATGAGGAAAAATCTTCTCCTTTGAAAAGTCAAGCAAGACACACCACTTTAAAGAAATTAGTCTAAAACTGTTGCAAATTGTAAGCTAGTAAGTGTGTAGATATTGGCAATTTGGATGAAGAGTTTAAGATTTCTCTGTTTCTCTCTCTCTCTCTCTCTCACACACACACACACACAAAGATTGAAGCATTGGTTAATGATGTAGGCTTTCCAAGAAAAAAAGGGAAATGCTTAGTGATTTTTTTTTTTTTTTCAAAATTACCTACTGCATTTTTTCCCTTTGACTTGATGCTAGTAGAACTGGTTATGTGTTACAACTTGAAAAATAGAAGTTTAAATTTATTATGGAATTTTAATGTTAATAGGGACCATTTCACAATTTTAAGGCCCAGTTATGTGGCTTGTTCAGGTCACACACACCTAGTTAGTGACAGATTTGGCTAGACCAAAAGACAAGAGGCCAAAAGGCTTTTGTTGCCTTTCTTTGGCCAGTGCTACCCTCTGGCCTTGGTTGTGAATGATGGAAAAACAGTAGGACATGAAGTGAGGAGGTTGGGGGAATTCTAACAAACTTTAGAGGCAGGAAGTTATTTGGCTCACTGTGACACCTTGAAGAAATCAGCCTACTTGAAGCAGGGGCTTCAGTTTAGAGAAATCTGGAAAGCAGGCCCTCAGGGAAAGCTCTGGAGGTGGCAGACTGGGTAACCCATGCTTGGGAAAGAGCTGCCATGACTTTCGATTTTCTGAAAATAAAGCAGCTTTCCCCTCCTCAGGTGCAGATACAGAGTGGGTGTTTGTATTTTAGTTCCCTTCTTCTCTCCCCAAATTGTTGTTTTTTTTCCTTTTTGTTCTTTGTGTTTTTCCTGGAAAGTGGAGACTGAAATCCTTCTCTGGCTTTTCCCACAGGACTGGTTGGAAAAAATAAGTAGGAAAAGGAATTTGAATTTTATTATAAGTCTGTTGAGCAGTTCCTAGCAGATAATAACAGAGGGAGTAAATGATTTCATTTATTTTTTAAAAAAGAGTACTCTGATACAGAGTGGAGAATGGATGCTAAGAGATTATAGAAGCTCAGAAAAAAACACCAGAAGCAGTTGCTTTGGGCCATATGGGTATGGTGGATAGATTAGGATGGCAATAGTAGTGATTGATAGCACTTAGGCAGAATGGGGATACATTTGTGGAGGCAGAGTCGGAAGGACTTGTGAAAGAGTTGAACAGGAAGTGAGAAAATGAGTGGAATCAATTCTAGCTTTTTTAGGTGAACAACTGAGAATGTCTAAAGGAGAAGATTCATAGGGAAGAATCGTGTGGCCATGTTAGGTTTGCGATACCTATCAGACATCCAGGTGGATATGTCAAGTAGTCAGTTGGACATAAGAGTAGAAATGCAAACTTGGGAGTCATCAACACATAGATAGTATTTAAATTTATAGGACTGAATGAGGTCACTTAGGGTGAGAAGAAAAAGAGCCTGCAAAACAGATTGGGAAGGAAAGGCCGCTGAGATGGAAATAGATTCAGGAGAGTGCAGTCAGTGTCCTGGAAGCCCACAGAACAGGTTTTAAAAAGGATGGAATAGTTAGTTGGCTGTGTTAAGTCCTGCTGGGAGCTCAAGTAAATGAAGAGTAGAGAACAGACCGCTGACTTTGATTACATGAAGGTGGTTGATGACTTTGACAAACGTAGTGTCTCTAGAGTGGTGGAGACAGAAGCTAGGTTAGAGTGAGCTGGGGAAAAATAGGGCGTACCTGATTGCTCATGAGGATGCTTATGTAGAGAGGAAAATTTTTAAGATGCAAGAAAGAGAGGGAAGTCCTTGGGAAGGCTCGCTGGGCTTAGATGGATACCGCGGCACAAGTGAAGGAGCTAGCCATGGAGGGAAGCAAGGACATTGCACTGTGGTGTTCCTGCTTGGTCAATTAAGTGGGGCAAGGGCATCATCTGTGAGTGAAGGGTCAGGTGTCAGATGTGTTTGATGGTTTGAGAAGAGAGAAAAAGCTGTAAAATAGTTGTTTTGGAGAGTGGGAACATGAACGTTAAAGGGCACTGAGGTAAGATGTTCAGGCAACACAGAGGGCTCGTTGGAAATGTAAGACCATGATTTTAAAATGAAACCTGTCAACATGGATTTGTGTTTCTCTCTGGCAACATTCAGCTACTAAATTACAGTGATGAAGTAGGCAGAGAGCAGAGTTAACGAGAGTTGAGATTTTGCAAGGCAGATGTGATGGAGAAATAGAGAAATTAAGAGTTAAGAATGTTTAGAAAAGAGTGGATATAATAGATTATTAGCTCTAAGGTCTGCATAGAGAGAAGTGAAGACATGAGTTACATGATGACCTGCGAGAGGGTGGTGAGGTCAGCACCTTGCAGGTTTTGATGAAATTAGGGAATTACTAGAATGAGATTACAATGGTAGGTGAACAGGAAGGAAAAGAAGTAGGCAGATAGAGACATAAGGGTCCAAAAGCAGAATTAAGGATTGGCCAGTAAAGTAGGAGAGGGAAAGATGTTTCCAGGAGGAAGGAGCAGTCAACCAGTCAAGACATCAAGTAAAATAAGGTTAGAAATGTGAACATTGGATTTAATGACAAGATCATTGTTGACCTTGACAAGAGCCATTTCAGTGCAATGATAGGACTCATTATGGTGAATTGGGGACTGATTGGTGATAAGAAAATAAGACAGAGAAGTCAGAAGACCTTTTCTAGAAATTTAGCTGTGAAAAGAAACTAAAAAAAATAGGTGGTAGCTAGATAGGAATATGGAGCCCTAAATGAAGGATTTTTATTTTTTAAGTTGAGCAATGCTTTCTTATTTTTTTAACTGAAAATATTATTGACATAATTATAATTCACATGCAATTGCAAGAAATAACACAGAGAGATCCCTTGCACAACCTGTTCAGATTTGCCCAATGGTAACATCCTGTAATAACATAGTATAGTACCCCAACTAGTATATTGACACTGATGTAAAACAGCAGTCCTACCCAGAGTTCCCCAGCACCATCTGCACTCACCTGAGCATGTGTGTATTAAATTCTAAACAGCTTTATCATTTGTGCAGGCACCACCATTGTAAAGACACTGCACAGTTTCAGTACCACAGTGATCTCTCCTATATCCTTTTCTTAACCACACCTACCACCCTCCTGCATTCCCCCCAGTCCCTAATCACTTGCAACCAATAATCTGCTCTCCATTTCTATAATTTTGTCATTTCATTAATGTTATATAAAAGAAATCATACTGTATGTAACCTTTTGGAATAGAGTTTTTTCACTCAGCATAATTTCCTTAAGATTCATTCAGGTTTTCAGCCTAGGATCAGGAAATGCTGGGTCCGGATTACCTTCTTCTATTGGTAAGGTGCCATATTGCCACTGTGCTATTTCTTCAGTCCTGGGATCCTCAACTAGTTAGCCTTCCTTTTACTACTTTGCCCGTTGCATTACTCCCCCAGTTTATAGTTGTACTTTGTGCTTTGGAGCAGGAAGAGATGTGTCTACACCATCTTGTCTGGACCTGTAGTCTGATTATGTTTTAAATGCCAAAAGCAGGAACAAATAGGGAAAGGACAATCAATAGAGTGAGGTCACAAAAAAGAACCCAGAACACAGATGAGAATATAAGCATTAGCAAGGGTTGGGGAGGAAAGAACATGCAGACTTATGTAAGTTTATAGGTTTCGTAGCAGGAATTCTTTTTTTCTTAAACTTATTTTTTATTTGTATATATATTTAAGGTAAAAAACATGATTTTTTTTAAAAAAAAATTAATTTATCAATATACTGTATGGTTGATTTTCTGTCCCTTTACCAATTCCTCCTTTCCTTCCCTTCCTCTCCCCCCTCTCCCCATCAACATATCTATTCACTTGTCTTAGCAAGTTCAAGGAATTGTTGTGAGAGTATTCTGAGAGCTGCATGGCCCTTCCATCTCTTCCACCATGTAAGGACCCAGTGTTCAACCCCTTTTATTTTTTCTGATTTTAATTTATCAATATACAATGTAGTTGATTTTCAGGTCCCTTTATGAATTCTTCTTTTTCTCCCTCACTCTCCCCACTCCCCCAATCAACATCATATCTGTTCACTTGTTTTAACAAGTTCAAGGAATTGTGATTGTAGTGTCTTCTTCCCCCCAACCCCCATTCGTTTGTATATTTACTTATTTATTTTTATTATCTCCCACAAATAAGTGAGAACATGCAGTATTTCTCTTTCTGTGCCTGGCTTATTTCACTTAATATAATTTTCTCTAAGTCCATCCATGTTGCTGCAAATGGTAGTATTTCATTTTTTTTTTATAGCAGAGTAGTATTCCATTGTGTACATAGACCACATTTTCTGTATCCACTCATCTGATGATGGGCATTTAGGTTGGTTCCAACTCTTGGCTATTGTAAATAGTGCTGCAATAAACATGGAGTAGAGGTATCCTTTCAACATGATGATTTCCGTTCCTCTGGGTATATTCCCAGCAGTGGAATAGTTGGGTCATATGGTAGATCTATCTGTAATTGTTTGAGGAACCTCCATACCATTTTCCATTAAGGCTGCACCATTCTGAAGTCCCACCAACAGTGTTGGCAGGTTCCATTTTCTCCACATCCTCACCAACATTTGTCATTCCCAGTCTTTGGGATATTAGCCATCCTAACTGGAGTGAGATGGTATCTCAAAGTGGTTTTGATTTGCATTTCCCGAATGCTGAGTGATGTTGAGCATTTTTTCATGTGTCTGTTGGCCATCTGTATATCTTCCTTTGAGAAATGCCTATTCAGCTCTTTTGCCCATTTTTTAATTGGGGTATTTGTTTTTTTGCTGTAAAGTTGTTTGAGTTCTTTGTATATGCTCATTAGTAATCCTTTGTCACATGTATATTTTGCAAATATTTTCTCCCACTCTGTTGGTTTTCTTTTTGCTCTGTTAGTTGTTTGTTTTGCTGTGCAGAAGTTTTTTAGTTTGATATAATCCCATTTGTTTATTTTTCCTTTGGTTGCCTGTGCTTTTGGGGTTGTATTCATCAAGATTGTACCCAATCCTACTTAATCGAGTGTTTTCCCTATGTTTTCTTTAAGGAGTTTTATTGTTTTGGGATGATGTTTAATTCTTTAATCCATTTTGAGTTGGTTTTGGTATATGGTAAGAGATATGGGTCTAGTTTCGTTTTCCTACATATGAATGTCAGATTTTCCCAGCACCATTAACTAAAGAGACAGTCTCTTCCCCAGTGTTTAGTATTGGTGACTTTGTTAAAAATCAGATGGCTGTAGATGCATCGGTTGATTTCTGCGTTTTCTATTCTGTTCCATTGGTCTGTCTGTCTGTATTTAAGCCAGTACCATGCTGTTTTGGTTACCATAGCTTTGTTGTATAGTTTAAAGTCAGGTAGTGTTATGCCTCTAGCTTTATTTTTTTTCCTCAGGATTGCTTTGGTTATTTGTGGTCTTTTGTTCTTCCACATGACTGTTAGGATTGTTTTTCCAAATCTGAGAAAAATGCCATTGGAATTTAAATGGGGATTGTGTTGAAATTGTAGATCATTTTGGGTAGTATGGACATTTGGATTGTTCTTGTTTTTCTCATTCTTTAAGGTGAAGTGTTAGGTTGTTTACTTGCCATCTTTCCATTCTACTGAAGTAAGCATTTAATGTGATAAATTTCCCCCTTCGTACTTCTTTTGCAGTATCCCACAGGTTTTGGTATGCTGTCTCATTATTTTCATTTTTTCAATAAATGTTTTGATTTCCTGTTTAATTTCTTCTTTGGTCCATATGTCATTAAGAAGAATGTTGTTTAACTTCCATGTGTTTGTATAGTTTCCAGACTTTTGTTTGTTATTGATTTCCAGTTTTAATCCATTCTGGTCTGAAAAAATACATGGAATAATTCCAATTTCTCAAAATTTGTTGAAAGTTGATTGATTGGTGACTTGACATGTGGTCTATCCTGGAGAATGTTCCATTTGCTGATGAGAAGAATGAATATTTTGAGGTTGCTGGATGGAATGTTCTGTAGATATCTGCCAAATCCAATTGGTCTAAAGTGTTATTTAGATCTTGTGTTTCTCTGTTGAATTTTTGCTTAGATGATCTGTCCAATGTCAAAAGTGTGTCGTTCAGATCCCCTACTATTATGGTATTAGTGTCTATCTCTTTCTTTAGATCTAATAGGGTTTGCTTTATAAATCTGGCTGCTCCAATGTTGAGTGCATATATATTTATGATGGTTATGTCTTCTTGTTGGATAGATCCTTTTATCATTATATAGTGTCCACCTTTATCATTTTTTATGGTTTTGGGTTTAAAGTCTATTTTATCTGGTATAAGAATAGCTACTCCAGCTCTTTTTTCATTTCTATTTGCATGGTATATCTTTTTTCATCCTTTCACTCAGTCTAAGTGTGTCTTTACAGATGAAGTGGGTCTCTTGAAGATAGCATATTGTTGTGTCCATCTTTTTAATTCAGTCAGTCACTCTTTGTGTTTTGAGTGGGGACTTCAATCATTTTCCATTAAGAGTTATTATTGAGAGGTATTGATTTACTCCTGGCATTCTACTGATTTTTGTTTGGATGTTTTAAATATCTTTTCTTCCTTTATTTCTGATTTACTATTTGTCTTCTGTGTTTGTTGGTTTCTTGGAATAGTAGATACACATTTTTTTTTCTCTTTATTGTTAACATTTTATTTTACTGGTAGGTTTTGTTCTTCCTTGAGTATTCATGGTAGCGATGGTTGTTTTTCAGGTACCAGACCCAGGACTCCCTTGAGAATTTCTTGTAGGACTGGTCATGTGGTAGTGAACTCCTCCCACAATTTTTGCTTTTCTGGGAAATATGCTATTTGTCCTTCATTTCAGAAAGTTACCCTTGCTGGGTAGAGTATTCTCGGCTGACAATTTTTTTCTTTTAGTATTTTGAATATATCATCCCATTCTCTTCTGGCTTTCATGGCTTCTGACGAAAAGTCTGATGTTATTCTGATAGGGGTTCCCTTATAGATGACTTGATGCTTCTCTCTTGCAGCTTTTAAGATTCTCTCTTTGTGTTTGGGTTTTGCCAATTTCACTATACCATGTCTTAGAGAGGACCTTTTTGGGTTGAATATGTTTGGGGATCTTTGAATCTCCTGAATCTGAAGATCTGAATCTCTCCCTATAACAGGGAAGTTTTCTGCTATTGTTTCATTGAATATGTTTTCAATGCCATTTCCTTTTTCTTCCCCCTCTGGAATACCCATGATTCGAGTATTTGAGCACTTGAGGTTGTCTGATATCTCTCTTAGATTTTCTTTAATGTTTTTAAGTCTTTTTTTCTTTCTTTTTGTCCGCCTGTGTTATTTCAAACAACCCATCTTCAAGGTCAGAAGTTCTCTCTTCTGCTTCTGCAAGTCTGCTGGTTAGACTCTCTGTTGTGTTTTTCATTTAATTGAATGAATCCTTCAGCTCCACAAGCTCTGCTACATTCTTCTTCAAGGCATTGATTTCTTTGTACATTTCCTCTTTCAGGTCCTGTATACTTTTTCTCATTTCATTATGTTGTCTAACTGAGTCTTCTTATATCTCATTTAGTTTCCTTAGAATTGTTGCTCAAAATTCCTTGTTAGTCATTTCAAGGACTTCCTGTTCTATAGGGTCTAGAACTTGAGAGTTATTATATTCCTTTAGTAGTGTCATACTTTCTTGGTTTTCCATATTTCTGGTATCTCTCCATTGTTGTTCAGTCATTGTGGCAGAGGCTTTCACAGTCTGCTTGTTCCATCCTGATGTCTGCAGCAATATCAGGGAGTTTTGTTGCTGCTCAGCTGCCTGTTGCTGCCTCAGAGCCTGGGGGACTGTGGCTGGGGCCTCTCTCAGGGGCAGGGACTTGCCTGTCATGGCTTGCATCCTGTGTGGAGGGTGCCAGGACTCTGCACCATTGCCTTGGGGCCCTTGGGTCTGTGGCTGGGGCATCTCTTGGGGGCAGGGACTCACCTGGCATGGCCTGGATCCTGTGTGGAGTGTGCTAGGACTTGGCACTGCTGCCTCAGGGCATGGGGGTCAGTGTCTGGGGCCTCTCTCAGGCAGGGACTTACCTGACCTATAATAGGAATTTTTGAGGACATCCTTGGTTGGTGGACTTAATTATTTTTATGAGAAACAAAGAAGCAGCTTAAGAGATCAGACCCTGGAGTATGACATTCTTGGCAATGAACCCCAGCTGTGCTTCTTACCAGCTATGAGACCTTCAGCAAATCACTTAAATATCTCTGTCCCTCAGTTTCCCATAAAATGGAAAGGATAATAGCATATATCCTCATAGGAACGTTATAGTGATTGAAAAGTGCTTAGCATAGGGTGTTAGTAAATTGTTTTTGTTATGTACATAAAATATCTCATAAGGTTCATGTGAGTATTAAATGAGATAAGGCCTGCAAAATGTTTAGCAAACTGCCTGCTATACAGCATTCAATAAATGTTACTATTATTTTCATAATTATTCTTTCCAGCCTTAGGATATTTCCTTGAAGTATAGTCATTGGTTGAAATTTGCCAAATTCAGCTCAATTAGTGTTTATTGTAGAGAGGGTATAGGTGAAGGTGGGCACAGGCCCAGGCACCAGTCTTGCTAGGAATAGTGAGGATGGGGCAACCGGGTATGAGGAACTCCAAGATACAGTTGGAGCATCTACTTCCCTGGGAAGCTTTAGGAGAGTGTTCAAGGCCCACTGAACTCCACCAGCCTCAGTGAATGTTCTGTTTGAGTGCTGCTTGCCTGTAGTACTATATGCATCTTTCTGACCTTCTTTTCCTTAAGCCTGAGGGCACCTCTAGGGTAGGGACCAGCATAGGAAAAGGTTCCAACTCCCTCACATCACGATATGCCTCCGTGCTATAGCATATACCCTCTCCCAAAGTAATATTTGAAAGTCCCTGAGAAAACGAAATGATTTCAAGTGTCTGAAGTATGTTAATATAAGTATTCAGCTACATAAATTGTGAAACAGAAGTCATGGTTCTATTTGTTCTGTGACAGTGGAAGAATCATAAGATCTTTTATCACAATGAAAAGTAATACAAAGAAGAATTAGGAGTGCCACCTTGTGGAGTGCTCTAGCATTACCACTTAGGGATCACAAAAAGCCACCAACAGGAACCGAGTACAGTATGTTTTCTTTGTATTTCTGAGGCTCAGTCTGGAAGAAATGTTTGATAATTATTTGCTGAATAAATGAATGAATGAGAGGGGATAGGAATGGGGTGGAGACTTGGTCAAGCTGGATATCACCTTGACAAAATGTCTCATACACTGTCCATTGTTGATTTGAAGACCTTTAAAAACGGTGTTGTAGATCCTCCAAGGCATTTTTATGTACCTGCCATAGAAGAAAATGAAGAATAAAATATATGCATGAAGAGATCAAGGACTGCAATCTCTTTCTTGTCCTGGCTTTGTCAGTAGTAGGTGAGTAGACTATCTGATGGTATTTTTTTCTTCCTATAATTATTAATATGCTGCAAATTAATAAATCACTTAAAGAGCATGAAGAATATGCGTAGCTTCAAAGCTGGTGGGTTTGTCCATATTCTAGTAGGTTGGATTAAATGAAATGTGTGATAATCAACTATTTTGACCTATAATAATGTCAATTTTATACAGATCAGCCTAATATTTCAAATCGGTTAAAAAATTTTAGTCTGGGCAATGATAGGTCTGGATACTGTGCTAGCCCTGGAGGACACAGAGATGAATAAGACATGGGCCTCTGCCTTCAAGAGTCTCACTATTCAGTGTGCAAGCGAACACTTAGATAGCATGCCTTGTATTCTAGTTGTTTTTGTTGTGTCAACAGTGTTGGGTTAAGCCAAATTCTGCAGAGGTGCTATGAGAGCTCTAGGAAAGCAAAACAGTTTGGCATTGCTGGTGAGAGCAAGGACTCTGGCACCAAATTTGGTTTGAATGTTAATTTTGCTACTTACCAGCTGGGTGATTTTGATCAAGCTGCTATGCTTTTCTATGCCTCAGTTTCCTCATCTATAAATTAGAATCACATAGAGCCTACCTCATAAGATTGAGGTGAGGATTAAATGATTTAATATGTACAAAGCACTTATATTAGTTCCTCACGCATAGTGAGCGCTGTATAAATTTTAGCTGTCTTTATTACCATCATCATCATCATCACCGTCATCATCACCATCATCATCTCTATTCCTGCACTGAAAACATTTGAGTTGTGCTTTGTAGGATGAGCTAAATTTTCGTATTGATTCTTTCATTTCTTTTTTTTAATTTACCAAGAATTTACTTATTGAGTTCCTACTTTTCCCACTTCTTGTGAGGAATGGGTAGAAACACTCTTACCTACTTCTTTTTGCTAGATCATCACCTCTGTAAAGTCTGGGCCCAAGGCGGGAGCTCAAACAAAGGCATGGGAAAATAAAAGGACTAAAGACTGGTGCCGCTGGAGTGGATGGTGCATGGAGGCTTGTGTCAAGTATATAGAAGAGTAAGCCAAGACCTATATTATTTGAATCCATTCATGTGCAAGCTTGTGAAGGGAAACCCCATTCTGGGTTAACTTTAACAAATTCAGCTAAAAGAGCTGGAAAGAAGCTACACAACATAAGGGCAAGTGTATGCCCATTGCTGGCATATAATACGTTAAGCCTGCTCTGTAGATACTTGGTCAGTGCTGAGTGCTCTCTGTCCTCAAGCTGTGAAACCACCCCTCCATGAAATATACTTTGTAATAAATTGCTTAACCATAAATTAATTGTTGTGCCATAGTAAAAGTATTGACAGCTAAGAAGTAAGACTATAAAGGTTAACTGCTATGGAATAAATTTCACTTTGGTTTTAATGCCTCAACCATCTAACAATGTATAGTAACATGGCTTTACAAAACATGGATAATGTTCACCATTTGAGTCTTGAGATCCAAGTTCACTATTTCTAAGTTCTTAGGCCGTTGGGCTGTTATTGGTGTTTAATGTTTCATAAATTATCCAAGTAGGAACAATGACATGTTTGCACTCTCCCCGAGTTGATCATCCACATTTGGGAAGCCATCGCCTGCGTCCATTGTCAAGTCCACCTTTGCTCCTCCGTCCTCAAGGGGCACAGTGAGGTCAGGGTTTTTTCTGGAAGACTGCACGCGACCCAACTGGAAGGAGCAGCACTGTGCACGGGGACAGATTCTCAGGCACGCCACAAGCTGTGGGGAGCACAGGCCATATGGGCAGGCTAACTGATTTCGTGGCTCTATTTGAATTGACTTGCCTCCTGGACTCCTGATACTTCTTTTAATTTTACGTGGCAGCTACCATTGGCTTGTGCTGAATCTCGACCAGTCATTTCTATCATTTTTCAATGAGGCCATTTTTTTTTTTCACTAAATATACACCAGCCATCAACTTGAACTTAAAAAATGACACAGCAGTTAGCTGAGTCAATGGTACAGAAATATTCTTCTATGCCACTGTGATTTGGAGCCCACTATAGATACTTTCATAGCTAGTTCTGTTGGCAAGATTCTGTTAATGATACTTTGTCCAGATTCCTATTAGAAACTAACAATATGAAAAGTAAAGCCAGCTTAACCCACGATCTATTTGGTATTTAGTAGTTAGAGTACTTCATGGATTTTAAAAGTTTTTGAAGCTAATGACCTATTAAATAGGTCACAGAGGTACAATAAAAAGTGGCTTGGCCAAAACTGTAGTAGATCAATTTGTGGTAGAGTTCAAGTTTCTAATTCACAGTCTGGCTGTCAGAATGCGCTTTTGAGTAGAAGGTGAGACACAACCTCTGCCCACCTTTGCAACTTGTTAACAAAACTTACCAAAGTTTGCCCAATGTCAATGTTTGAAAATAGTTAAAAATAGCATGAAGTTAAAGGACTGACACATAAAATAAATAAGGAATGAAGATAGACACCATCAAAATTCTGTCTAGATAAAACATTTGCTGTTGTTGTGGTTGTCATAATTTGAAAGCACAAATACAGCCTTGAGGGTGATGTTTGAGGTATGGAAGTCCCCTTTTCTAAGAGGTAGTCCTTCCTGTTATATACTGGTAGATGATAGATTGCTCCAGATGTAGAATGATTACAACAATAGAGATGATAATATTAGCAGCTCCAATTTCTGCAACATTTATTCTTTTTAAGTGCTTAAGTGTGTTACCACGTTTAGGCTGGCCAGTTAGCTCAGTTGTTTAGAGCATGGTGTTATAACACCAAGGTCAAGGGTTCAGATTCTCATACCAGCCGGCTGCCCCCCCCCAAAAAAAAATGTGTTAACACATTTAATTCTTGTTTTTATAAAACCCTCAAACATAGGTCTTTTTGTTCTGCTCAATGTAAAATTATAAAAAACACTTTAAAGAAAAAATAAATTTCTGGACAAATGAATTTATGAAAACAGAGAGAGAGCAAAACCTAACAAATCAACAGGAAAAATGAAGGCACTTTCTACTTTTAACTTCAAATGTATCTGTTATCACAGCCTCCTCAGAATTAGCAACCAGACCTTGATGTTCTAAATCCTTCCAAGGTGAGTTTGCTCCCTTCCTTTCTGAGAGAAAACTGCTTTCTCTTTGTAAATCATGACTGTATCTCTTCTCCTTGTATACTCTATCCTGCAGTCAGGGAAGGACCACAGAATGTTCTCATACGTCGTCTCTAATTACTGCCCCAAATGTACCTTTTTCTGGAGGGGCAGTACCAAAAAAATATTTCCTATTTTAGCTGTTAATACACACAGGCACCATATGTAGGTCTTTCAGATTATGAAACAAAAATGAAAGATGAACAATTAAATTTAAATTTAAAATAAAGCACAACAAAATAATTTTTAGTATAAGTCTGCCCCAAATATTGCATGGGATAGACTTATACTTTAAAAAATCATTGTTCATTTGAAATTCAAATTTAACTGGGCATCCTATATTTTATCTGGCAACCCTAAATGCTATTTATAATTTCCAGACTACATAAATGAGATACAGCAGTAAGCCCAATTTTAACTTGTTTCATTGTAGTGGGAATCCTGCTGTATGCTCTCTGATTTCTTAGAGACAAATGAGCAGCAGATGTCTGATTTGGTGAATGGGCCATCAGCTGACTACATCCAACTCATATAGTAATTTAAGCAAGAGAAAGGAAACATGCTAGTTATATGTAGGCTGGCATTGATAATTTTCGTTAGTTTACTCATTTTAGACTTACAATGTTTCACAGTCTGAAAGGGCAGTGGAGGGTAATCAGAATCATGTACTTTCCAAAATCCCCCAGTGTGGCCTGGAACCCTGTTCTTCCACTCCAGGACTGCTGGTGTAAAGGTGCCAGGCCAGAGGGATCAGTTAGGGATGAAGACCAACTCACATTTTGTTTCCCAAGCCTTGCACTCAGGGGAAAGGGCACCTCCCAACTTGCCCACCCCACCGTTGCCTACACATGCACATATGTTCTTTGCACTTGCCAATTCATGCACTCCCAGGCTGCTCCTGCACAGAACAAGTGCCTTTTTAAAAATTTGCATAAAGGCACTAGACATTTGGCCCTGATTCACACCAACATTTAACACTCATTTGCAAAGTCACTGCTGAGAGCCAAGCACCATGTTAAGTTCCGGGAATACAGAGATGGATGGGGCACAGTCCCTTCCTTCTAGGAAATCAGAATCTGGCATGGGACAGACAAGTAAAGAGATCATTACAAAACATGCCATGGGAGAGGATGTGCATAGGATATGAGGAGAGCCCAGAGAAGGGGAAGCCATCTAGGCCTGGTGGCATGGAACTAAAAGGAATTCCTAGGAGAAGGTGGAGCTTGAGCAGAATCTAAATGGAAGAATGGGGTTAGTGAGGCAGGAGGGGGTTGAAGAGAGAAAAGGCATTCTAGACAGAGAGTGACATGGCCCCAGCAAGTTCACAGAGGTGTGAAACTGAACGCTATGCTTTGGAAACCTCAAGATACTCATTTCAGCTGAAGTGAAAGTGGGGGATTAGGGGGTGGCAAATCATGAAGAATCTTTACAGAAAAAATGATTTGGGAAACACTGGATTAAACAATGTCCTGTGGGGCAGTTTTGTTCCTGTTATATTCCCTCCAGTGCATAGAATAGTGACTGGCAAATAGTAGGCACTCAATACATATTTGATTAAATGAATGAATGGACAAGTGATTGAATGAATGGCAAGACTTGTCAGAGCCTTCGATAGGCCAATGTATGTAATGGATCTCAACAGCAGGGTATAGTATGCAGAATGCCCACCTTAGTTGATCACATAACTTTTTTAAACTTTATAATACATTTTTCAAGACTACTATTTTTTGGAACACATATGGGGAAATTATGTTCTAAAGGAGACATTAAAATAAGTATCTACATGAATAAATATAAAGTGAGGGAAATCTATAAAGTTTCACAGATTATGCTTAGGTGAAATGATGCTCAACTCTTTCTCTATAGAGTCTTCCTGGAACTGGATGATTGATTGCTGGGAGCAGCATGAGAGGCCGGATACAAGGTTGGCTGGCTGAAGTCCAGGGGGGCTTTGCAAGCCCTCTTCAGGAGCAGTCATTTAGACTCACCTTTACTTTCCCTTCATTTACAAGTCCAGATGACACCACAGCTAGCTAATCAGGAAAATACCCAGTTGCCCTGTGGACCGAACGATCCCACACCAATGCTAATCTCTCAAACAGTGGTCTCAAGGTAATAACAGCATTTATCAAACACTAACTTTCCACCGGGCATGTTCCACATTTTAACTTAATGATTTTTAATGAGTCACAGGCATAATGCTATAATAATAATTATGTATTGAGTATTTACTCTCTGCCAGGCAGTGGGCTAAGTGCATTCTATAAATGTTATCTCATTTAGTCTTCATAACAACCCAATCCCATTATAGCAAAACTGAGGCACAGAGAGGTTAAGTAACTTGTGAAAAGTCACACAGCTGGTAACTAGCAGAGGAAGAACTTGAACCAGTGTCTATCTGACACCAAAACCTGCATGCTTACCCACCTCACTATACTGCCATTAGGTCTACTATAAACCCTTTGTAGTGTTTAATTAAGTAGAAGTTCAGTGCAGCTCCTCTCTATGTTCTCACAAATGTGTCTTCAAGAAAACTATCCTAACCTCAGTGACTACCATGAAATAGGATCCATTTATGCCTACTTGCCAAATAGTCATGGACTGAGTATGTATTATTGCTATATCTGTGATAGATCAAGCACAGTGACAGTGTTATTAGAACAGTCAGCTGAGTCATGTTCAACCCTGATACAGCGTAAACAATTATGATCAACTGGTAGCTGATACAGCATAAACAATTAGACACCACCTGGCACAGAACCAAACCCATCAGGAGTATGCTGTGCTGGACCCCAAATTGCTCAGTCTTCCCTCCTCTTCCCTCAGGGATTCTGGGATTCCATGAATCTGCTTCTTGCAGCTTCTTGCACACAGACCATAATAAAAGGAAATAGGCTGGCTGTGAGGATTAATGGGATGTCACCTTCTATGTTGTTGGCACAGAGATTGGCCATTCATGATATTTTTTCTTTTCTTTTTCTTTTTTGTTTTTTTACTATACTACTTACTTTTTTTTTTTTAAAAAGATGACCAGTAAGTGGATCTCAACCCTTGACTTGGTGTTGTCAGCACCATGCTCACCCAGTGAGCAAACCGGCCATCCCTATATGGGATCCAAACCCGTGGCCTTGGTGTTATCAGCACCGCACTCTCCCAAGTGAGCCACGGGCCG
>NW_007726641.1:326231-336166 GCF_000696425.1 Galeopterus variegatus | reverse complement strand
TGTCAGGACTTTTTTTTTTTTTTTTTTTTGTCCTTTTTGAGACCGGCCACACCGTGCTCAGCCAGTGAGTGCACCAGTCATCCCTATATAGGATCCAAACCCACGGCGGGAGCGCTGCTGCGCTCCCAGCGCCGCACTCTCCCGAGTGCGCCACAGGCTCGGCCCTATACTACTTACTTTTGCTTTTGGCACATAAAAGCATTTATTCAGATTATTTAATATTATTTGCAGTTGGGTTAATTGAAATGGCCTATTTTTAATTTTGTAGTAAAGTATAACATACATACAGAAGAGTGCACATATTATATTTAATGATTAATATTTACAAACTGAACACACCTAAATAATATGTGTTCACCCAGATGAGAAAGCAGAACATTACCAGCACCCCAACGAGATCCACTCTGATCACTAAACCCCTAAGGGTAACCTCTATCCTGAATTCAGCTACTCAACGGCAGAAATGAGATTTGGACCATCTGACTCCAGAGCTCATACATCTGGTAATGCAGGCCTAGAACTACAAACCTTTCCAGTTTACATGGAGGGAAGAATATTTCTAGTTCAAGAAGCAAGTCTTTCATGGAGTTTGAAGATAAAATGAGAGGTGCCTAGATAGCCAGGCCTGAAAGAGTGGCCGCGGCTGTGGAGAGGGAAGCCTGGGATGATGCCAGACTCCCATGTTGCTGCCCCTGAAGGAGATCATGACAGTAATGATTTGGAAGGGCCAAGGGCCCAATCCCAGATCTCTGGAGCTTTGCAGTCCCTTCAGGGGCCTCTTCTCTGAGCAGGTATTTTCAAAAGAGGAAACTGCCAATGATGAAGCCTAGCTGGCCAAGCTTTATGGGGCAGAGCAGATGACCCTTAGCTGTGCTAATATAATCACTGCCAGACGCTGTAGTTTCTCATCGTCCAAACTCCCCTCTGGGATTTTATTCCCTTTCCAAAGATGAGAAAACTGATGCTCAGTAAGGTTACATGCCCTGGCCAAGGTCATACAACTAGTAGATGGCTGGGCCAGGGTACAAAGCCATGTCTGTTTTGACTAGGGCCCCTGCTTGTAGTCATTATATATCAAGCTTGGAACACCCCACAGCTTCCCAGAGAGTTGCTTCATGGGAAAATTCTTGACTATGGCCCCCAGAATTTCAGGTTGATGTCCTGAATTTCTGCTCTTTTGGGATGGTTCAGAAGGAATTAATCACGTCAGGTACTATAATGATATCAGAGAAAGACTGAAGCATCCCTTAGGGCCTTGCCTCTCAAAGTATGGTCCACGGACCAGCAGTGTGAAATGAAGTATCCCCATCCCAGACCTCCTGAGTAAGAATTAACAAGATCCCTATAGGATTTGTACACACATTAAAGTTGTTCTGTTGTTGTTTTGTCGGCTGGTCTGTATGGGGATCGGCACCCCTGACTTTGGTGTTATCAGCACCATGCTCTAACCGAGTGAGTTAACTGGCCAGCCCTACACATTAAAGTTTGAGAAGCATCACTGACTGCCTGAGAACAGAATTCAGTATACTCTGCCAAAAGGGGGCTTATGTGGAGCTTATATCTTCAGTAAAAGACCTGGAAAATATGGGTGAGATTATTGATTTTCTTATTTCAAGAAGGAAAAATGTGTACAACTAAATGTTAAAATATTTTGAATAAAAGAAAAAAAAGCTGCTGCCTTGGTGAGGCAGTGGGAGGTTGTGAGAAGATTATAATAAGAACAACCTCCCTCATTCAGTTGGCTCTCTTTGCAGGCACATGCTGTCATTAGCATTAATTGGATTTACAGTATTCACACACCTGCTGGGGAAAACAGACACCTTAATTTGCTGCAATGTAAGGAAACATCAGCCATCTCAGCTCTGCCTTTGTAGACACTATAAATCATGTGCAAAGTCAAAAAAATATTTAAACTCCCTAAATATGGGCTACATTATTTGGCTTCTAATAACATTCTAACTAACAATGGCAAAGAGAAATGTGTTTGCCCTGGAGTCATGTCAGCAGGGAGATTGGAACTGCTACTCTGAAAAAGTTCTTCCTGCTCTCCAAGCCATTTTATCATCAGCGGCTTGACCACTGTACAGTTGTTAGCCTCCTAACACTTGTTAGCTCTGTGAGGTGCTCAAGTTGATGTGCTTTAAAATTTCACATTAAGAAGAACACATCACTGAGTCACGCCTTTATTTATCCAACATGCAGTTATTGACCACCTACCATGTGGCAAGCACAAATCTAGGTGCTAGAGGGAAAATGGCAAACAAGACCCAGTCCCTACTCTCGTGGGTGAGACATACATTTAACGAATAATGTCCAATTATACTTTTATAAATGTAAGTATTGGTGTCAAATGCTAGTACACAGAAGCACAGGGTGCAGTGGTGATCCATGAGGAAGAACTAATGCAGTTGTGTAGACATGGCGGTGGAGTTAGGGAGAGCTTTCTTAGAGAAATAACATTCAAGCAGAGGTGAGGTCTGAAAGATGGACTGTTGCTAACTAGGTGAAATGGACGAGAGTGTAGAGTGGGATTTGATTCCCAGCAGAGGAAATAGCATGTACAGCATCCCTCTAATAGGAAAAAGCATAAAACATTCAGGGACTGAAACAGGCCCAGTAAGGCTTGAGAGTAGAGAGAGATTGTGCAGTGCCTCGAGGGTTGTATGAGGGATGCGAATGTTATCTCTAGGGCAATGGAGAAACCTTGAAGCATTTTTAATAGGCTCAAAGAGATGGAATATGGTTTGTTCCAAGCCTCATAGCTCTAAGGGGCAAAGTCCCTAATTCAAACCCAAGCCCAACTAACTGCTGAGCCTGATCTCTTAACCACGACAGTGTAGCACTTGTTCATTTTATGTGGCTACCCTTTTTCTGAACTCTTCTCCAGTCCTTAAACTTCAGGCCATCTCTAATTCAAATTGTACCTTGCTTTGTTTTAAATAGATTTGGGTGCTTTCTGCTGTGTGTGACACATGGGCACTGGGACAGTGTGCCTGGCATGGTACCAGTGAGATAAGCCAGTCTAGCTTTCCATGTCAAATAAGCTGGTGGAACTATGATAGAGGACAAGACCACAGAACCTATCTGGAAAAAGGCAACACGTGTAGTTAGTTTCTGTAAGGGGAATCCATGTCTAATGGATCTAGCATTATCTGGAGGTGTGACTAAGCAAGTGAATGAGGGAGAGACAGGACATGTAGTAATAATCACACTTGTATGCAAGGCATTTTTGCATTTTTGCATTAAAAAAACACTTGGGCTTAGCTAATTGCTATTTTCAGTGGACTGCCGTGAACATTAAATATGATGATATGTTATTACCCCATTTTACAGGTGAGCAAAGAGGCCCGGAGAAATCACAAGACATTCAACTTAAATATTAAGGAAGTGGTAGAGCTCATATCCAAACAAGATCCCTCCACCTTCTAAGTTCTTAACAACTTTTTTTTTCTTTTGCCATTCGGAGGCTTACAACATGTCTTATTTTTTTGCATTTTGTGCAGATTTAATTTTTTTTTAATTTAAACAATTTTTAAGATTTTTTTTATTGATAGTGCATATTCATGGGGTACAAAGATGACCATCACCACCTGTGCCAAAGATGTGATGATCAGATCAATACTATCAGCATGCCCATTACCACAAATTGCAGGTGTTACCCGTGCCCCCCACCCAACCTCTCCCTGATCTCCCCCGGCCCTGGCAAACCTACATCTGTTCTTTCCCTCTGCAAGTCCAATGTACTACTGTGGTTTTTCTTTCCTTCCTTCTTTCTCTCTTAGCTCCCATTTATGAGTGAGGACATGTGGTATTTTTCCCTCTGTGCTTTGCTTATTTCACTCAACATAAGTTTCTCTAAGCTTATCCATGTTGCTGCAAATGGCAGAATTGCATTCTTTTTTATGGCTGAGTAATATTCCATAGTGTATATATATACCACATTTTCCTTATCCAGTTGTCCATCGATAGACATTTACATTGGTTTCGTATCTTGGCTATTATAAATAGAGCTGTGATGAACATGGGAGTGCAGGTATCCCTTTGACATGATGATTTCCATTCCTTTGGGTAGATACCTAGAAGTGGGATTGCTGGATCATATGGTAGCTCTACCTGTAGTTGTTTGAGAAACCACCATACTGTTTTCCATAATGGCTACACTAATTTACAGTCCCACCAACAGTGTAGGAGTGTTCCCTTCTCTCCACATCCTCACCAGCATTTGTTATTCTCACACTTTTTGATTATGGTCAGTCTAACTGGGGTAAGATGATATCTCGATGTTGTTTTAATTTGCATTTCCCTGAAGATTAGTGATGTGGAACAATTTTTAAATACATATTGGCAATTTGTATGTCTTCCTTTGAAAAATGTCTATTCAGCTCCCTTGCCCATTTTCTAATTGGGTTATTTGTCTTTTTTACTGTATAGTTGTTTGAGTTCCTTTTATGTTCTGGATATTAATCCCTTATCAGATGTATAGTTTGCAGATATTTTCTCCCATTCTACCATTTGTCATTTCAGTCTGTTGATGGTTTGCTGTGCAGAATCTTTTTATTTTGGTGTAATCCCATTTGCTTATTTTTTTCTTTTGTTGCTTCTGTTTTTAAGTTCTTATTCATAAAGTCTTTGCCCAGTCCTACTTCCTGAAGTGTTTCCCCTATGTTTCCCATTAACAGTTTTATAGTTTCAGGTCTTATATACTTAAGTCTTTAACCCATTTTGAGTTGATTTTGGTATATGGTAAGAAGTATGGGTCTAGTTTCATTCTTCTGCATACGAATATCCAGTTTTCCCATTTATTGAACAGGCAGTCTTTTCCCCAGTGTATGTTCTTGGTGCCTTTGTCAAAGATGAGTTGGCTGCAAGTATGTGGGTCGATTTCTGGGTTCTTTACTCTGTTCCATTGGTCCAAGTGTCTATTTTTATGTTTTTTTTTTTTCCTTTTTGTCTTTTTCTGTGTCCGGCAACGGATTGCAACCCTCAGTGTCGCCCCCATACCGGACTGGGACCAGCAACGGGATCGCAACCCTCGGTGTTGCTCCCGCACCTCGCTCAGCCAGTGGGAGTGCCGCCGTGCTTCCCAAGCGGCGCACTATAGCAGTGCGCCACCGGGCCGGCCCCCTATTTTTATGTTTTGAATACTATAGCTTTGTAGTATAATTTGAAGACAGGTAGTGTTATGTCTCCAGCTTTACTTTTTTTTGCTCAAGATTGCTTTGGCTATACGGGGTCTTTTGTTGTTCCATATGAATGGTAGGATTATTTGTTCTATTTCTGTGAAGAGTGTCATTGGTATTTTGATGGGGATTGTGTTGAATCTGTAGATCGCTTTAGGTAGTATGGACATTTTCACAATGTTGATTCTTCCAATCCAAGAGCATGGACTATCTTTCCATCATTTTGCATCTTCTTTAATTTCTTTCAGTAGTGAATTGTAATTTTCATTGTAGAGATCATTTACCTCCTTGGTTAAATAGATTCCTAGGTATTTTATTTTTTTGATGACTATTGTAAATGGGCTTACTTTCTTGATTTCTCTGTTATTTTGTTATAGGAGAATATAAACACAACTTTTTGTAATAGCCTCTAATGATTTTTTGTATTTCATTGGTATCAGTTGTAATGTCTTCTTTTTCATTTGTCATTTTTGTAATTTGGGTCTTCTCTCTTTTTTTAGTTAGCTTATCTAACAGTTTGTCTATTTTGTTTATCTTCTTGAAAAAAACCCAACTTTTTGCTTAATTGATCTTTTTTATCATTTTGGGTGGGTCTCTATTTCATTTAGTTCTACTGTGATCTTAATTATTTCTTTCCATCTACTAATTTTGGAATTGGATTGTTCTTGCTTTTCTAGTTCTTCTGGGAGTAGCATTAGGTTGTTTATTTGACATCTTTCTATTCTTTTGATGTAAGTGTTTATTGCAATAAACTTCCCTCTTAGTATTCCTTTTATAGTATCCCATAGGTTTTGGCATGATGTGTATTTTCATTATTTTCAAGAAATTTTTTGATTTCCTGTTTAATTTCTTATTGGTCTTTCAGGAGCCTGTTGTTAAATTTACATGTATTTGTATAGAGTCCTTAGTTTCATTTGTTGTTATTTTCTAGTTTTAATCTGTTGTGGTCTGAAAAGATACTTGAGATTGTTTCAGTTTTTTTAGAAGTTATTGAGATTTGATTTGTGACCCAGCATGTTGTCTACCTTGGTGAATGCTCCACATGTTCATGAAAAGAATGTATATTATGTAGTTGTTAGATGAAATTTTTGGTAGATATCTGCCAGGTCCAGTTGGTCTAAGGTGTAGTTTAAATCCTGTGTTTCTCTAGAAGATCTGTCCAATGCTGAGAGAGGGGTGTTGATGTTCCATTACTATTATCATGTTTGGGCCTATGTTTTTCTTTAGCTCTAATAGTCTTTGCTTTATATAGCTCTGTGCTCCAGTGTTGGGTGGAGATATATATATATATATGATTGTTATGTCTTCTTCTTGGATAGATCCCTTTATTATTATATAGTGGCCTTCCTTGTCTCTGTTTATGGTTTTTGGTTTAAAGTCTATTTTACCTGATATAAGAATAGCTACTCCTGCTCATTTTTGGTTTCCATTTGCATGATGTATCTTTTACCATCCCTTCAATATTAGTCTGTGTCCATCTGTACAGGTGAGATGAGTCTCTTGAAGACAGCAAGTGGTTGGGTCTAGCTTTTTGGACCAATTCATCAGTCTGTGTCTTTTTTTTTTTTTTTTCCTTTTTGTCTTTCTTCATCACTGGCAATGGGATCGCAACCCTCAGTGTCGCGCCCGCACCACACTCAACCAGTGAGCGGACCGGTCTCTATATGGGATCCGACCCCTCGACGGGAGCGCCGCTATGCTCCCAAGCACCGCACTCTACCGAGTGCGCCACTGGGCCAGCCCAGTCTGTGTCTTTTTTTTTTTTTTTCCTTTTTGTCTTTCTTCATCACTGGCAATGGGATCGCAACCCTCAGTGTCGCGCCCGCACCACACTCAACCAGTGAGCGGACCGGTCTCTATATGGGATCCGACCCCTCGACGGGAGCGCCGCTATGCTCCCAAGCACCGCACTCTACCGAGTGCGCCACTGGGCCAGCCCAGTCTGTGTCTTTTTTTTTTTTTTTCCTTTTTGTCTTTCTTCATCACTGGCAATGGGATCGCAACCCTCAGTGTCGCGCCCGCACCACACTCAACCAGTGAGCGGACCGGTCTCTATATGGGATCCGAACCCTCGACGGGAGCGCCGCTATGCTCCCAAGCACCGCACTCTACCGAGTGCGCCACTGGGCCAGCCCAGTCTGTGTCTTTTGAGTGGGAGTATAATCCATTTACATTTAGGGCTGTTATTGACAGATATTGTCTTATTGCTGGCATTCTATCACTTTTTGCTTAGATGTTTTAAATATTTTCTGTCCCTTTCACCCCTTTTATTATTCATCTTCAATGTCTGTGGTTTTTTTTGAGGTGATGAGATTTAGTTTCTTTTTCCTTTCTCATTTGCATTTGTGTTTCACTAGTGGGTTTTGTTCTCTCTTGGGTATGCAGTAGTGATTATTATTTTTTAGATTCCAGATGCAGGACCCCCTTGAGAATTCCTTGCAGAGCTGGTCATGTGGTGATGAACTCCCACAGTTTTTGTTTGTCTGGAAAATATACTATTTTTCTTTCATATCTGAAGGATAGCCTTTCTGGGTATAATATTCTTGGCTGGAAGTTTTTTTCTTTTCATATTTTGAATATGTCATCCCATTTTCTTCTTGCCTGTAGAGTTTTGGTTCAGAGGTCTGCTGTTAGTCTGATGGGGACTCCCTTATAAGTGACTTAGTGCTTTTCTCTTGCTGCTTTTAGGATTCTCTTTTTGTCTTTGCACTTGCCATTTTGATTATAATGTGTCTTTGAGAGAATCTTTTTGGACTGAATCTATTTGGGGATTTTTGAGTCTCCTGGATCCAAAGGTCTGTGTCTCTCCCTGTACCTGGGATATTTGCTGTTATTATTTCATTGAACATTTTTTCAGTGCCTTTGCCTTTCTCCTCCCATTCTGGAACACCCATGATTCAGATGTTTGTGAGCTTAAGGTTTTCTGTTAGCTCTCTTAGACTTTCTTTATTTTGTAAAATTCTTTTTTCCTTTTTTTTGTCTGCCTGGGTTATTTCATAAAGACCATCTTTGAGTTCAGAAATTCTGCTTGCTCTAATCTATTGCTTATGCTCCCTGTTGTGTTTTTTATTTCATTGAATGTGTCTTTCACATCCAGGAGTTGTGCTACAGTCTTTTTTAAGGTATTAATCTCTTTGTAAATTTCCTCCTTCTTATCCTGGATATTTTTTCTCAATTCATTGTGTTGCCTGAGTTCTCTCTTATTTCATTGTGTTTCCTTAAGAGAGTTATTCAAAATTCCTTTTTAGTCCAAGGGTTTCCTGTTCTGTAGGGTCTGGTACTTAAGAATTACTATATTCCTTTGGTGGTGTCATATTTTCTTGTTTTTTCATATTTCTGCTATCTCTACATTGATTTCTGGTCATCTGGTAGTTCAGTTGCTTCTTCTATTACTCCAGACTGGATTTGTATAGATTTCTTCCTCTTTTTCCAGGCTTTTCAAGTAACTTTCCTTATGTCAACAAACTCCAATATGCAGATGGTCTCCTGCACTTGGGTTGTGGATGTTATTGTGGCAGCAAGTCATCCTTGTAGCAGTAGAAGCTGTGGTGGTGGCTGTTGAGGAAGCTGTGTGAGGCCTCCCCAGTGTCAGTGGTGTGGGGTCCTGCCTTCTGTGCAGGTGGCATGGCATGACATGGCATGTATAGGTGGCTTGCCAGGTTTTCTGCCTGTCTGGATCCTGCCTGTTGTCGGCAGTGTGGGGTCCTGCCTTCTGCACATGCAGAGTGACATGGTGTGGGTGGCTGGCGAGGTTTTCTGCTTGCCTGGGGCTTGCCCAGTGTCGGCGGTGAGGGATCCTGCCTTCCATGTGGGTGGAGTGGCATAGTGCAGATGGCTGGAGGAGTTTTCTGCCTGCCTTGGGCCTACCCGGTGTCAGCAGCCTTAACACATGTTTATTGTGTTGAATCGATCCTTGTCCTTATTGTTGGGGAACTGATTAATAAGAGGAAGTAACAGCCATCCACAGATAACCCCATATTTCCTTCCTGCTTCTTTGTTGCCTTTCACATCCCCAAGAAGGAACACTTACATGCATCATCTAATTGGATCCCTATAAAAGTCTTAAAGGCACAGTTAACAATTGCATTTCATAAAAGATGCTATTGGAGCACTAAGAAAGGGGTTGGAAAACTTTTACTGTGAAGGGCTAGACAGTAAACATTTTAGGCTTTGAGTATCTGTTCCAACTACTTAACTTTGCCACTGTAGTTAACAAGCAGCCACAGACAATACAGAAGCAAATGGGTATGACTGTGCTCTGATAAAACTTTACTTATGGATTCTGAACTTTGAATTTCATCTAATTTTTGTGTATCATGAAATACTTTTATTCTTCGGATTTTTCAACCATTTAAAAATGTGAAAGCCATTCTTAACTTGCTACTGTGTAGAAGCAGATGGCAGTGGGCCAGATTTGGCCTTTGGACCACAGATTGCTAACTGCAACACCAAGAGGTTAAACAGCATGCCCAAGGGCCCATGCCTAGCAACTGGGTTTTTTTTTTGGTTTTTTTTTGTTTTTTTTGTTTTTTTCCTTTTTTTACTGACCGGTAATGGGATCGCAACCCTTGGTGTCGCGCCCATACCAGGGACCGGCAATGGGATCGCAACCCTCGGTGTTGTGCCCACACCGCGCTCAACCAGTGAGCGGGAACCGGTCTCCACATGGGATCTGAACTCTCTGCGGGAGCGCCTCCGCACTCCCAAGCGGCGCACTATCCAGTGCGCCACCGGGCCGGCCCGAAAGTCATTTTG
>NW_007726641.1:292981-326221 GCF_000696425.1 Galeopterus variegatus | reverse complement strand
GGAGTGCCGCCGTGCTTCCCAAGCGGCGCACTATAGCAGTGCGCCACCGGGCCGGCCCCCTATTTTTATGTTTTGAATACTATAGCTTTGTAGTATAATTTGAAGACAGGTAGTGTTATGTCTCCAGCTTTACTTTTTTTTGCTCAAGATTGCTTTGGCTATACGGGGTCTTTTGTTGTTCCATATGAATGGTAGGATTATTTGTTCTATTTCTGTGAAGAGTGTCATTGGTATTTTGATGGGGATTGTGTTGAATCTGTAGATCGCTTTAGGTAGTATGGACATTTTCACAATGTTGATTCTTCCAATCCAAGAGCATGGACTATCTTTCCATCATTTTGCATCTTCTTTAATTTCTTTCAGTAGTGAATTGTAATTTTCATTGTAGAGATCATTTACCTCCTTGGTTAAATAGATTCCTAGGTATTTTATTTTTTTGATGACTATTGTAAATGGGCTTACTTTCTTGATTTCTCTGTTATTTTGTTATAGGAGAATATAAACACAACTTTTTGTAATAGCCTCTAATGATTTTTTGTATTTCATTGGTATCAGTTGTAATGTCTTCTTTTTCATTTGTCATTTTTGTAATTTGGGTCTTCTCTCTTTTTTTAGTTAGCTTATCTAACAGTTTGTCTATTTTGTTTATCTTCTTGAAAAAAACCCAACTTTTTGCTTAATTGATCTTTTTTATCATTTTGGGTGGGTCTCTATTTCATTTAGTTCTACTGTGATCTTAATTATTTCTTTCCATCTACTAATTTTGGAATTGGATTGTTCTTGCTTTTCTAGTTCTTCTGGGAGTAGCATTAGGTTGTTTATTTGACATCTTTCTATTCTTTTGATGTAAGTGTTTATTGCAATAAACTTCCCTCTTAGTATTCCTTTTATAGTATCCCATAGGTTTTGGCATGATGTGTATTTTCATTATTTTCAAGAAATTTTTTGATTTCCTGTTTAATTTCTTATTGGTCTTTCAGGAGCCTGTTGTTAAATTTACATGTATTTGTATAGAGTCCTTAGTTTCATTTGTTGTTATTTTCTAGTTTTAATCTGTTGTGGTCTGAAAAGATACTTGAGATTGTTTCAGTTTTTTTAGAAGTTATTGAGATTTGATTTGTGACCCAGCATGTTGTCTACCTTGGTGAATGCTCCACATGTTCATGAAAAGAATGTATATTATGTAGTTGTTAGATGAAATTTTTGGTAGATATCTGCCAGGTCCAGTTGGTCTAAGGTGTAGTTTAAATCCTGTGTTTCTCTAGAAGATCTGTCCAATGCTGAGAGAGGGGTGTTGATGTTCCATTACTATTATCATGTTTGGGCCTATGTTTTTCTTTAGCTCTAATAGTCTTTGCTTTATATAGCTCTGTGCTCCAGTGTTGGGTGGAGATATATATATATATATGATTGTTATGTCTTCTTCTTGGATAGATCCCTTTATTATTATATAGTGGCCTTCCTTGTCTCTGTTTATGGTTTTTGGTTTAAAGTCTATTTTACCTGATATAAGAATAGCTACTCCTGCTCATTTTTGGTTTCCATTTGCATGATGTATCTTTTACCATCCCTTCAATATTAGTCTGTGTCCATCTGTACAGGTGAGATGAGTCTCTTGAAGACAGCAAGTGGTTGGGTCTAGCTTTTTGGACCAATTCATCAGTCTGTGTCTTTTTTTTTTTTTTTTCCTTTTTGTCTTTCTTCATCACTGGCAATGGGATCGCAACCCTCAGTGTCGCGCCCGCACCACACTCAACCAGTGAGCGGACCGGTCTCTATATGGGATCCGAACCCTCGACGGGAGCGCCGCTATGCTCCCAAGCACCGCACTCTACCGAGTGCGCCACTGGGCCAGCCCAGTCTGTGTCTTTTGAGTGGGAGTATAATCCATTTACATTTAGGGCTGTTATTGACAGATATTGTCTTATTGCTGGCATTCTATCACTTTTTGCTTAGATGTTTTAAATATTTTCTGTCCCTTTCACCCCTTTTATTATTCATCTTCAATGTCTGTGGTTTTTTTTGAGGTGATGAGATTTAGTTTCTTTTTCCTTTCTCATTTGCATTTGTGTTTCACTAGTGGGTTTTGTTCTCTCTTGGGTATGCAGTAGTGATTATTATTTTTTAGATTCCAGATGCAGGACCCCCTTGAGAATTCCTTGCAGAGCTGGTCATGTGGTGATGAACTCCCACAGTTTTTGTTTGTCTGGAAAATATACTATTTTTCTTTCATATCTGAAGGATAGCCTTTCTGGGTATAATATTCTTGGCTGGAAGTTTTTTTCTTTTCATATTTTGAATATGTCATCCCATTTTCTTCTTGCCTGTAGAGTTTTGGTTCAGAGGTCTGCTGTTAGTCTGATGGGGACTCCCTTATAAGTGACTTAGTGCTTTTCTCTTGCTGCTTTTAGGATTCTCTTTTTGTCTTTGCACTTGCCATTTTGATTATAATGTGTCTTTGAGAGAATCTTTTTGGACTGAATCTATTTGGGGATTTTTGAGTCTCCTGGATCCAAAGGTCTGTGTCTCTCCCTGTACCTGGGATATTTGCTGTTATTATTTCATTGAACATTTTTTCAGTGCCTTTGCCTTTCTCCTCCCATTCTGGAACACCCATGATTCAGATGTTTGTGAGCTTAAGGTTTTCTGTTAGCTCTCTTAGACTTTCTTTATTTTGTAAAATTCTTTTTTCCTTTTTTTTGTCTGCCTGGGTTATTTCATAAAGACCATCTTTGAGTTCAGAAATTCTGCTTGCTCTAATCTATTGCTTATGCTCCCTGTTGTGTTTTTTATTTCATTGAATGTGTCTTTCACATCCAGGAGTTGTGCTACAGTCTTTTTTAAGGTATTAATCTCTTTGTAAATTTCCTCCTTCTTATCCTGGATATTTTTTCTCAATTCATTGTGTTGCCTGAGTTCTCTCTTATTTCATTGTGTTTCCTTAAGAGAGTTATTCAAAATTCCTTTTTAGTCCAAGGGTTTCCTGTTCTGTAGGGTCTGGTACTTAAGAATTACTATATTCCTTTGGTGGTGTCATATTTTCTTGTTTTTTCATATTTCTGCTATCTCTACATTGATTTCTGGTCATCTGGTAGTTCAGTTGCTTCTTCTATTACTCCAGACTGGATTTGTATAGATTTCTTCCTCTTTTTCCAGGCTTTTCAAGTAACTTTCCTTATGTCAACAAACTCCAATATGCAGATGGTCTCCTGCACTTGGGTTGTGGATGTTATTGTGGCAGCAAGTCATCCTTGTAGCAGTAGAAGCTGTGGTGGTGGCTGTTGAGGAAGCTGTGTGAGGCCTCCCCAGTGTCAGTGGTGTGGGGTCCTGCCTTCTGTGCAGGTGGCATGGCATGACATGGCATGTATAGGTGGCTTGCCAGGTTTTCTGCCTGTCTGGATCCTGCCTGTTGTCGGCAGTGTGGGGTCCTGCCTTCTGCACATGCAGAGTGACATGGTGTGGGTGGCTGGCGAGGTTTTCTGCTTGCCTGGGGCTTGCCCAGTGTCGGCGGTGAGGGATCCTGCCTTCCATGTGGGTGGAGTGGCATAGTGCAGATGGCTGGAGGAGTTTTCTGCCTGCCTTGGGCCTACCCGGTGTCAGCAGCCTTAACACATGTTTATTGTGTTGAATCGATCCTTGTCCTTATTGTTGGGGAACTGATTAATAAGAGGAAGTAACAGCCATCCACAGATAACCCCATATTTCCTTCCTGCTTCTTTGTTGCCTTTCACATCCCCAAGAAGGAACACTTACATGCATCATCTAATTGGATCCCTATAAAAGTCTTAAAGGCACAGTTAACAATTGCATTTCATAAAAGATGCTATTGGAGCACTAAGAAAGGGGTTGGAAAACTTTTACTGTGAAGGGCTAGACAGTAAACATTTTAGGCTTTGAGTATCTGTTCCAACTACTTAACTTTGCCACTGTAGTTAACAAGCAGCCACAGACAATACAGAAGCAAATGGGTATGACTGTGCTCTGATAAAACTTTACTTATGGATTCTGAACTTTGAATTTCATCTAATTTTTGTGTATCATGAAATACTTTTATTCTTCGGATTTTTCAACCATTTAAAAATGTGAAAGCCATTCTTAACTTGCTACTGTGTAGAAGCAGATGGCAGTGGGCCAGATTTGGCCTTTGGACCACAGATTGCTAACTGCAACACCAAGAGGTTAAACAGCATGCCCAAGGGCCCATGCCTAGCAACTGGGTTTTTTTTTTGGTTTTTTTTTGTTTTTTTTGTTTTTTTCCTTTTTTTACTGACCGGTAATGGGATCGCAACCCTTGGTGTCGCGCCCATACCAGGGACCGGCAATGGGATCGCAACCCTCGGTGTTGTGCCCACACCGCGCTCAACCAGTGAGCGGGAACCGGTCTCCACATGGGATCTGAACTCTCTGCGGGAGCGCCTCCGCACTCCCAAGCGGCGCACTATCCAGTGCGCCACCGGGCCGGCCCCATGCCTAGCAACTGTTATACTATTTGTAAAAAGTTGGATGTTTACATTAGCAGGGGTTAGAGGTTTGCCCCATACCCAGATTTTATTTCAGGTGGAGCAATAGAATTTGATTTTATTCAGCTAGAGTATCAGAGGGTTAATTACACATGCTTTCATCTGGAAAAGCTGCCAAAAGTCCATTGGCCCAGGTTCAGAACTGACATGCTGCCTAATCATAGTTTGTTCCTGAGCTGCTGGACTGCTCTCATGGGGCTCCGGATCTGAGGCTCCCTGGAAATGAAAGGGGCTTCTCAGCTCCAGGTATAAGCTAGAAACAGTCAGCAATGGCTACTCATGCAGGGAGAAGGAAGGCTGTTTTAGAATGATTGAATCTGTATAACTGGCAGTGTCTTTCTTTCTACTATGTCTCAGGCACAAGGTTGACAGCAAGGTATCTGGCTGATGGCCCCCTGCTTCTTCCTAGAGAACAACTAGCTGGCAGTGTGAGCACTGTCAGCCTGCTGCCCTGGTACAGCCATTTCCCTAGCTGTTTTCTCACTGTCCAATATATAAATGCAAGAGTGACAGTGCTGTCCCATTGCCAAAGACGTATTCTTAGCACTGGATGTAACACATAGCTGCAACTTACCATGTGGAAAAAGAATTGAAGGCCTTGTTTTACAGCTGGTGAATTCAAGGCAGGGAAGGGGTGGTGCACAAAGGGAAGAATGCCAACTCTGGAGCAGCTGAGTTAAGGTTCGTGATTTAGGAGAGAGGGTAACACTGTGCATGAGGATGCTAATTAACTATTACCAGAACGCTCGATCCAAAAACAAATGTTGACTTTAGGGTCTTACCATCCAATTATCTTGCTTGCTGTACAAGAGACACCGTGGCTTTACAGATACAACAACCACACTTTTGTGCACAGGAAAATGTGTTGGATGTGACATGGAAGGACTGCAAACACTTGTGGAGTGAGCCATCTATCTGTACCCAAACCAGCATGAACACACATGATTTCCCAACTAGAGCTGTAGCTGTTAAGGATCTACTCAAATAGGGGAAACCTCTCCATATTATGTAAGATATGTGTGTATATATAATACATATTTTTTATGTTGTGCATAATATGTAGCTGTACACAAACACAACACAATATAGAGACAATGGAGCCCCTTGCTTAACTCACAGCAAGCTTGGGAAAATACGTATATGCATATATAATATATAATACATATACAAGATAATATATATTTTATAATACACACATATATATACATATACCTAAACATTTTCCCCAAGTTTGCTATGAGCTGAGCAGGGGGCTCTGTTGTCTCTAGTTGTAGTTAGGTATGGTGAAAAACTCAGCCTTTTTAAGAACTATCCCTTCATAAATCCAGAATACCTTCCAGAATTATGTAGTCAGCGATTAAAACAATCATACTAACTTGTTAGCAGCCCCTACAAGGCTTGAAGGTCCAGGGGCTCAGAGCATTCCAGAACAGAGTCTATGAAACCATGCCTACTCAGCAGTTTTACTCCTTAGAGGTTCTGGGGTTTGGGGGCCTTTTTAAGAGTTCCTCATTTTAGACCTGAGATCCAGAGTCACTGAACTTCTCTCAATAAATAACATGCCTAAACCAGACTTAGTGAACGCAGGAAGATTGTGATCCACGTCCATATTAGCTGTTAGTATTACTGTTATTATGTGCCACATATTGTTCTAGGTGCAACTTTATGCATAATCTCATTTAATCCTCACAATAGGCCTATTATTATTTTTCCCCCTTTTATAGATGAGAAACTGAAGCATAGAGAGGTTAAGTAACTTGTCCACTATTGCACAGCTTATAAGTGGTAGAGCCAGGATTTGTACACAAACAGTCTGACTGCAGATACCAAGATCTTAACTCCAACAGTATGCTTCCTCCCCAGAGGATGGAATCTAAGCTCTTCAGGCCCTACATGTGGTGACAGACTGTAATAAATTTGGAGAAGAGCATAGGTTTTATCTTTGAACAACCAGCCAACTAATTTATTCTTTGAACAGTCTTGTTCTCAGTCCAAAAATCTAGTTCTCACAAAAATGGATGAAATTAAAATTAACTTACTGTCCTTTGTTCATCCTTTCATTTAACAAGTATTTATTGTATGTGCTAGTGTATTGTATGTACATAGAGATTTTATTGGAGGTAGCAGCTGTGAAGTTCTTTCACACATAGCTGGTCAGCAGGTCAAAGGCATCATTGGGCAGTTGGTATCAAGTCAAAGGACATTGAGGAATCATATACATGGAGGTGCTACCTGAAGCCAGGGCATGAGATGAGACTGCTACATGCAAGTGTCTAGAGCTGCACTATCCAAAAAGATATGCACTAACTACACACAGCTAGTTAAATTTAAATTTATTAAAATTAGATAAAATTAAAAATTCAGTTATTTGGTCACACTAGTCACGATTAATTTCTCAATGGCCATGGATAGCAAGTGGCTACCATATTGAACAGCAAAGGTATTGAACATACCTTTCTATAAAAAAGAAAGCTCTGTTGGACAGCACTGATCTAGACAGAAAGGAAGGAAGAGAAAGAAAAGAGAGGTATTGACAGACCTTGAGTACCACCTACAGTTAGGAGTCCAGAAGTGGAAGACGAGGCAGGAAATGAGACAAAGGAGGAGATGCAGGAGATGGGAAGCTGAAGAGGATAATGCAGGGTCAGGAAAGCCAAGGGTGGTGAACTATCAAAGAGCAAAGTGTGGTTCTCAATGTCAAATGCTGACAAGAGGTCTTTTGAAGTTAAGAGTTGGAAAATATCCTTTGGATTTGATAAACAGGTGGACACTTGGTACCACATTGGTGGGCACTGATGACTGCCACTGTGCTGGTTAGTGGAGTCCTGAGCCCCAGCTGCTGCTCTCAAGTCCAATGGGGCAGACATCACCCAGAAGTGCACTGTCCATTTGCTCTTTGGTGGTCTGACTTGCCACTGGCTCTCACCCTGTGGACATCCGCATGCCTCCTTATTATGTGCCTGCTGCCTCAGTGGCCCTTTGAAAGCCTTTGGCCTTGAACATTTCCAAAGCAGTTCCAGGAGTAACGAAGTGCTCAGAACCTTGGGAGAGCAGTACTGTTCAATTCAAGGGAGAGGACTGAGTTTGGTAATAAAAGTAAAAAATTGTGCCTGTGACCTTTATCAAATTCTTAAGTAATAGTTAATAAGATCTGTATGGCAAGTGAGAGGGGAGCAGGCAGCATCATAGAGAATATTTAATCTCAAGGGCCATAAAAAGTATTGGCAAGGGTCCTCTTAGTTGACTTAAATGAACCCTCTGGGGTTCTTTTAGGCACACTGAACATGGATTTTCTGCTGAGATAGGGCCAGAGAGGAACATAAATCTGCATGTTTATGATTTTGAAGCAGTACCTTTGATAATGTGATATATGACCAGACACGTGTTTCTAGAAGCTAGCGAAAAGTTTAGCTTTTACTTTGACCTGTCCTTATTGATTGTTCCAGGTTTCTTTTTACATGTAGCTTTCCAGGCACCTCTTATGGTGAGTTGGTAGAGGGCCTGGATTAACACAATTTAGAGGTGGGTTATAATTCACCTCTGCTATTGACTCAGTGACCTGTCCATAAAGTCCCTAATGGTACATCATGGTACAGGAGGAAAGCTGGAGGCCTTGACAATGAGACCACATTGGAGCGGAATCCTGGCTATGCCTCTTTCTAGCTGTGTAACCTTGGGCAAGGCAGTTAACCTTTCTGAGCTTCACAGAGTTTTGTGAGGGCTGGAAGAGGAGGGGTGGTGTGGACAAAGGCAAACCTCCTAGCCCTCGTCCTCTAACCTGCGATAGATGGTTTGTACATTTCTTCCTTCGTTTTGGCCAAATCCCCCAATGCACTCCCCCACCTAGGTTGGGGGGTTCCAAAATCTCAATTCTCTAAGGTGGCTCCAACCTTGCAAAGTGAGGCCAGCATCACTGCAGCCTTGCTCAGCTGCCTTGTCCTCCTCTCAGGACTCAGCACTGGAACGCCAAAGAAGGGCGAGGGGTTTAATGCACCACTTTTCAGACACTTGCAAAGAGCCTTTCTCTTCTGCATGAGAGTGCACACACACACAGACCTTCAAACCACACAGTGGCGCCTTTTTATCTGTTCAGTTTAGGATGAATTGTTTAAAGAGAGTGAATATGGTAAGTGAACTACAGTGTAAATAACTTTGATCTGGATTAATTGTACACTGTTTAGAAACTCTGACATGAGCATCTTTAAGATTACTAACGGTGGCTGAGGGTGACAGAAGTTTAGGAACTAGAAAATTCCCTTCAGTATAACAATCATCTCCCCACTTATCCCCACCCTACCCTAATATGCCCCAACGAGGCATGCATAACATCTAGCAGAGTTCCTGGCATATAGCAAGGACTTATCAAAGGCTGCTTTCATTCATAAAATTGCTGGGTTAATCATTGTTAGGAACAGAGAAAAGGTGACATACAGGATCCTGACCTTCAGTATTAGCAGTAACAATTGCCATTTACTGAAGGCCTATGATGTACAAGCTGCTTTACTCTTCTTAACTTCACGACAACCCTGCATAGCCCCAAGTTACAGATGAGGAACTAGTGTTCAGGGAGGTGAGGTGATTGCCCAAAGTCGCACAGCATCTAAGTGAGGAAGGCAGTGTAGGTCTCTCTGACTCCAGAGCCTGGTACCCTTTTCACTTTTGCAAGCTGTACTTGAGAAGTAGGACAACAGAGACAATGCAGTGCCCAGGATTAGGAAGCACAGTGAGGCAGGCACTGAGCAGGGTTAAAGAACATCCCATTTCCCCTGTGACCCAGGGCCTGGCAGCAGCCAGCTGGTCCTCTGTAGCTGCTGCACACACTTTCATTTTCCTCGGCCTGTATCAGCACTTCATTCTCCCCTTGTTTGCTTATCCAGAGAAACAGGTGATGAAAAAGCACACTTGAGGTGTCTGTGGGAGCAGTGCCCTGCTTCGCTTACTATAAATAGCTCCCTCTTAGCTAGTTGCCATAAATGGCATTTTACAAGGAAGGCGACCAGTCTGAAATAAGCCCTACGGAGATGTCAGGGCACTGACATTCACCTGGTGTATGCGGTGTTCCCAATCTATGGCAGAAAGTTAGGAGTGTTGAGATCTTGCAGCAAAAGTGGTTTCATCAGATTCATGATGTCATCCCAAGCCCTTGGTCAGGGGATCTACAATTAACCAGAAACTTGCTGCTTTATTTATGGACCCAAAGCCAACAATGACTCAGACCAACTTGTGATGGAAACTGAGTGTGGGCTATGTGTGGGAGACATGCTACCCTCTCAGCTCATGTTCATTTCGCAAGGGCTGTGATTTGCTCTTAGCTACCCTGTTGGCCTTAAAGAGTTCATGTGCAAGGAAGGAACCCGCCTGCTGTCCAAAGAGACCTGGAATGTGAGCATATTTGTATTAAAGTGTGTGCATACCATCCCAACATGATTAAAAAGGGAGGAGCACATGAATTTATTCACATGAGCGGCTTTCATTATTTTCCATTAGTATATACCCAAATATTTGATTGTGGATCTATTATTTAATTAGCACAAATGAAATGACTGTTATATAGGATAGAACGCATGTATTGATTTTGGCTGCATCCTTTAACAAGGATAAATGATTTTACTTCTGAGTGCTTTTGTAATCAAAACTCTTTTTGCTGAAAAGCAAAAAGGGGCTGCAGGACCAGAATGCTTCAGGGCAGGCTGTGGGAGCTGAGCAGGTTCAGGAGGGGGCACACAGTGTGCCAAGGGACTTGTGTGTCCTGCGTGAGAGGAAGAAGATTGGATTCATCTCAACCATTAGTTACTGGTCACTGAGAAGAGAGGGTTGAAGAGCCAGAGCAGAGAGAAGTTGAGAGTTTGAATGCTGGGTGCTGGGACCTAGGAGCTTTCTGTGTTTCTCTGGTCAGTTTAGTGGCCCAGTTGCTTAGGTCTTGGTAGTTGGTTCCTCTGGCTGAGCTGTGTCTGGAAAAGACTGTGCATGGGAAGGCATGGCCATAGTTTGGAGAAGATGTAACATCCCAGGAGTAAAATCCGGATGCAAAGAAAGTGCACTGAGAGTCAGAAGACATGCTGTGTGAACCCAGGGTGGGCCTCTTTCCCAGCCCCAACTTGTACATTGAGAGAGGAGGATGAGGCCCTCCGCAATCTGATGGAAGAGGTGATGTGGTGACATTTAGGGATTGCTCTGGCTTCCCCTGTATTTGTTCCTCCCTTCCAGCTGGAGTGGGAGGAGCAGACACAGCTTTCTTATTCCTACCAAGAAAGAGTCAAGTCACCACAAAGTCAGAGCTGAAGCATTACATGAGGACAGTGTTCAGTACTGCATATGCCAGCTCAGCACAGTGGGTAACAGTACAGCCCCTGGAGTTCAATTGACCCAAGTTCAAATCTTGAACCTATGACATTTTTGGTGTACACTTCTGGGCAAGCCAACTAACTCTGCTGTGTGTTGCATCAGAAATGGGTGTAATAACAGTTCCAAGTTCACAGAGTTACTAAAGGAATTGAATTAGATAATCCAGGTGTATTAGTCCACTTGTTACTTATATCATAAATACCTGCAAATGGGTACTTTGTAAGAAAACAAAATTTATTGCTTACAGTTTCTGAGGCTGGGAAGTCCAGGGTCCAAGGAACACATCAGGTGGTAGCAACAGTGATGCAGGGGTCTCACATTGCAAGATGGTGGAAGCAGAGAGAGCAGAGAGTAACCTCCTCATTCATTCTCTTTTTAAAGCCCTCAGAAGCACACCTCTGACCATCTTTATTAATCCATTCACTATGGCACGTCCTACAATCTAATCACCTCTTCAAGGCCCCACCTTTCAATGACCATAATAGGATTTCCCAATCTCTTAACAGTCACAGTGGGGGTTTAAGCATCAGTGAGGTTGGGGGACATCCAGTCTACAGCACCAGGTAAACAGCTGTCATAGAACCTGGTATGTCGTAGGTTCTTGGTAAACGTTCCTCGCTTCCCATTCCCTTTCTGTCTTCCAGCTGCTCCCACACGTCCACGCCTCATTGTAGCACTCAGAACATTGTCTTCCTTATTAATCTGAATACTTGAAGGTCTGGGATCCTGTGTTAGGCATTTTTTTAGTGTCCTGCCTGTGCCCCTTTGCCATGTCCTGTATACTGCCAGCTCACCATGGGCTCACACACATTTCTAGGCACAGAAAGTTGACAGCAGCTAGCTCCTCCTTCAAGCTCTTGACTGACATGTTACCGATGACAGAAAATAACTGCAAAATGGTTATTTTTAGATTTTCTCAGAAAGTCACTGAGGTGCCATGCTGGATTAATATCCATCTCTAAATGCATATTCAACACCTACTAAGGTCAGAGAATTGCAAGCAGCTTGGGCAAATACTCAGTGACACACACCACAGGTAAAGCTCACGTGATGGGGGAGGGGACAGGGAGAGGGGCAAGGTTGGAGGGGACCAAGGTAGACAAAGTGTAATGTGACCTAAGAGTCAAACCATGATGCCATACATGTTCCTCAGGCAGCACGTGATTAGGTGCCATGCCAGTAAGTGCCATCTTAGGTGCGCAGACAGGATTGTTTCTCAGCTCTTCCATTCCCTGCCCCTATCCCCCCTGCTCCCATCTGCGCTCCGCAGCTCCTTGTAGACAGGTCGGTTACAAGCCTCTCGTCCCATTGCATCATTGTGAGAAGGGAAAGAGACATTACTGCAGATTGTGGTGCCCAAGGAAGTCTTTGTGGATGACAGGGGCATAGTTGAGCCTAGAAGTAGGAAAAGGACTGGAATTAGATAAAGGGAAGGAGGGCATTCCAGATGGAGTATTCAGCAGGAACACAAGCCTGGAGCCAGAAATATGCATGGCATATTGGGGAAGGGGGACAAAGGCGATGGACAGGACTGTGAATTCAACAGGATAACTGGAATGGGGAATTCACACCCTAGACTGAGCGATGCCATGGTACGATTGTCCCCAGGCAGCCTGACATTTGTGGAAGCTGTGCTCTGCCGTAGAGCTTGGGGCAGCGGGATTGCAATTAGCCAAGAGAAAGATGTTTTTTTTAAAAGCTTTACTAGGGCTCCTCATCCCAGTTAGAAACATATGGCCCTGGCAAGGGTCCTTGCTTTCTTTGGGCCCATTGCTCATCTCCCCTTGCCGCAAATTGCTAGGGAAAAAACAAAAAGGCAGCTGTACTGCCTGAAGGAGTAATCATTAGCTAATGCTGCCATCTCCAGGAACCTGCCTGCTAATAACCAGCGCACAGCAGGCCTGCTTCCAACTGGCAGCCCAGGCAGACTACTTCCCGCCCCACCCCAGTTCCCACTGACTGTCTTGGCTTCTCCAGCCTGAAATTTGACTGGGCAGCTGGAGGAAGGGAGAAGCTGCCTAGGGCTTCTCGAGTCCTTGACTGCCAACTGCCTTCTCTTTTCTCTGGTCCGACGGGGATGTGTAGAAAAGGTGGTCATCTGAAGGATGAGAAACCCCTTATATGAGTCTGCTAGGGCTGCCATATCAAAATACTGGGTGACTTAAACTTCAGAGATTTATTTTCTCACAATTCCGGAGGCTGGAAGTTCAAGTTCATGGTGTTGGCTGGTTTGGTTTTTCCTGAGGCCTCACTCCTTGGCTTGCAGATGACCACCTTCGCTGTGTCCTCAGATGGCCTTTCCTCTGTGTGCATTCAGCCCTCGTGTCTCTTGGTGTGTCCTAATCCTAATCTCTTCTTCTTATAGGGATACCAGTCATACTGGATTGGGGTCCACCATAAGGGCCTCATTTGAACTTAATCACCTCTGTCTCCAAATAGGGTCACATTCTGAGGTACATGGGATTGGGACTTCAACATACGAATTTTGTGGAGACACAATTCAATCCATAACACCCCATGTATAGTTAAGAGGGTACCCTGATTCTTTTTCTCTCTCTGAACCTTTGTTTTCCCATCAGTACAGTAAATGGGTTAGAGCCAGAAGCTTAGAGATCTTCTTTAAAAATAAGTGATTTTATAAAGTACAGATAAGTTTTTCAGAAAGGAAATGCAAATTTGTGATGACTTGCTAACAAATGAATTTTCACAGTCCAGGCTGATTTCTTATTCTGAGAATAAACTAATATAGCAATTTTATTATAGAGTTTGAACTTGCTGTATGTTTTGATTTATTAACCATTTTTTAATGCCAAGTGCTAGGATAAATGCAAGAGAAAAAACTAAATGCATTACATCATAGTTTCTAATTAGCTCTTTAATTTTAGACATGTGGAGCCGACTCCATGGCCCACTCGGGAGAGTGTGGCGCTGGGAGTGCCGAGGCCACGGGTTCGGATCCTATATAGGGATGGCCGGTGCGCTCACTGGCTGAGCACAGTGCGGGCGACACCAAGCCAAGGGTTGCTATCCCCTTACCAGTCACAAAAAAGAATTTTAGACATGTGGAGCCGACTCCATGGCCCACTCGGGAGAGTGTGGCGCTGGGAGTGCCGAGGCCACGGGTTCGGATCCTATATAGGGATGGCCGGTGCGCTCACTGGCTGAGCACAGTGCGGGCGACACCAAGCCAAGGGTTGCTATCCCCTTACCAGTCACAAAAAAGAATTTTAGACATGTGTTCCACAAGAAGTTGTTGGACCCTGAGGTGTAAAAATCAGAACCAATATTGAGTTTAACCATTTTTCTACCTTTAACAGTGGGTTTGTAAGGGTCAAGTCTTAAGGATTTAATTTCTTATACAGAGTTCCCTGCTTTATTTATTTATTCTTTCATTGATTCCTGAATTCCATTATTATTTCAAATATCCATGGTGTGCCATGCACTGAGTTAGGCACTGGAGATAATGTGAAGGAAACCAACAAGGTCATTGCCCTCATGGAGCTTACAGTCTAGAGTAGATCTGAGGCTATTTTGTTTATTTCATTAAATGTGATGAGCATAAAAAAAATGTGATGAGCATATACTGGAAGATATATTGGAGGTTTCCAAGACTACCCCCAGGTTTAATGGTTCACTAGGGCTCAGCGTGTAGTCGTGCTTATGGCTAAGGTTGATTACAGCAAAAGGATACAAAGCAAAATCAGCAAAGAGAAAAGGTGCATGGGGAGAAGTCTGGAAGAAACCAGTCACAAGCTTCCAAGAGTCCTCTCCCAGTGCAATCACACAGGACCTGCTTATTTTCTCCAGCACCAAGTGTGCATGTGAAATGTTGTCTACCAGGGCAGCTCTTTAGAGATGCAATGCCCAGGGATTTTGCTGAGGGATGGTCACATGGGCACCCTCCTTCTGGTATGTTCCAAAATTTTAGATGCCCAGAAGAACAACAGGTAGGTGTTCAGCATAAACCACATTGTTTGTGCAAAACTGTTTATGCACAGTGAGCTACTTTTATCATTTAATAGAAGTTTCATAGTAGCATAGGGAACTTTTGCCAGCCAAGTTCCCAGAGTTCAGCTCAGGGCCAACTGTGCAAGCAGGCCTTTCTGAGGGCTGCAGTCTCAGTTCAGTTAACATGGTAAAATAATGTGTTTGTGTGTGGGGGGCGGGGGTAGCTTTCTGGAAATGAGCATTCAAGATAGCAGCAAGAAAAGAAGCAAAAGAAAGCCCAGTGGGAGAGGGAGCATGGCTTACTCATGAAGCTGAAAGAAATTCAGTATGCCCAAAAGGAGAGGGTGAAGGAGTCAAGTAATCACATGGACAGTATTCCTGAGACGTGTATCCATTCATTCATTCGAAGAAATGAGTGCCCAGCATGTGCCAGGTATTATAAAAGGTGCTGAGGACACAACAGGGAACCAAACAAATATGCATGTCCTCACGGAGCCTACATTTTAGTGCAGGTTATATGCATATGTTGGATTATACTATATCTGTTTTACTGGAAGTTCTCTCTCCAGTTTCAAGCATCAACATTTAAATATACTGTCGGCCCTCCTTATCTGCAGATTAAACTAACCAAAGATCGAAAAAAATTTTTTTTTAAAAAGTAAAAAGTAACAATACAATAAAAATACAAATAAAAATACAGTATAACACTTATAACATTTATGTTGTATTAGGTATTATAAGTAATTCAGAGATGATTTAAAGTACACAGGAGGATATACATAGGTTATATGCAAATACGCCATTTTATTTAAGGGATGTGAGCATCTGGGTATTTTGGTAGCCTCAGGAGGTCCTGGAACCAATCCCTCACAGATACCAAGGGACAACTGTATTTAGCACACTTCCCGAGTAGAAGAAACACAAGAAGATACCTTCTATCCAAAATTCCAGTTAGGCCTGTGTTCGTAACACATACATATTAAATTCCGATAAAGTAGATTTCAAGTGGAAGCCATTTGTTACCACTATGATCGGAGGCCTTGGCATTTTGTCAGTTGCAGTTCCCATGATCAGAAAGAAATCTATTTAGGTGTTGGCAGTATGATTTTCCTGTCATTGCTGATAACAAGAGTGAGCAATAACCTATTGGCTATTCAGAGAGCAGCAAGACACAACCAGTCCAGAAAAAAAAAAAAAAAAAAAAAAGATTGATCAGCTTAATTCAAACAAAAGAGCACCTTTAGAAGCCTAGTATGTGATCAATTTTGATTCAGTCAACAAGAATATCCCTATTTAATAGACTGAACTATTCTCCGTTACCGTCTAGTGTAGTCAGCCAGGGTACGTCTCAGTCCTGTCTCCATCTTTTACCAAAAAAAAAAAAAAAAAAAAAAAAAAAAAAAACAGATTGATCAGCTTAATTCAAACAAAAGAGCACCTTTAGAAGCCTAGTATGTGATCAATTTTGATTCAGTCAACAAGAATATCCCTATTTAATAGACTGAACTATTCTCCGTTACCGTCTAGTGTAGTCAGCCAGGGTACGTCTCAGTCCTGTCTCCATCTTTTACCATTGAGAGAGGCTCTCAGCTTAACCTGAGATATTTCATGAAAGAAAAATTTACTTTCCCAGAAAACTGTTAGACTCAAACATTGCACAGATTTGGCCACAGAACTAGAGAGGTCGAGATGGCCATAGGATTCATATATTCATCTCAACCGTTCCAGGAATCTTATAGTTTGGCATTGTTTATTTCCAGCTGAATTAGGCTCTCTTGGAATTCTAGCATAGTGATAGGGTAGACACTTGATAAATCAGACACATCCTGATATCTGCACCCTAGAAATCCAGAGTGTACCTCATAGCCATCAAAATGGGAAATCACTTCTGGAACTGTGACTTGATTTCTACCAATACAATAAATTCCAACATATTTGCTGTATTCTTATCTGACAAAGCTGAGTAAATGACAGCGTCTTCCTCTCTGCTGTAGGTGGCTAAGAAACAGCAAAGGCAAAAACAATACTCCAGATAAGTAAAGCTCTCCCTAGCATTTAGCTCTTGGAAATGGCAAAATGTGGGACATGGTGACATACAAATTGAATGACTACTTGAAATCCATAGTGCCTAGAACAATTCCTGGAACCCAGTATGCTCTCAATAAATATCTGATGTATAAATGCATTAAATACATAAGCACAAAATAGGGCTTAGAGAGTGTGAGAAAGTTGAAGCTAACCTGTAAGTTAGCTATCAGTTATCTGGGTACATATTTGAAATTTTAAGATTCTTTTCATGTTTCAACTATAAAAAAATTATCATCAATAAAAATAAGTTATGGAAGGTGCTGATTCAAACATAGATACTTCTTATTTTTTCTGACAATGAGAAATAGCCTCAGAGGATAAATGTCTAGAAAGTAATTGTTCACAAAAATATAGTTTAGATTAAACCCATGGTCTGTGCTTTGGTCCCAACAATGCAAAGGGTTTGTGTACTTGAAGACAGTATAAAATCAGAGGCTCAGGAGCATGGGCTCAGGGATGGACTGTCATATGCATGAACTCCAGGAGGTCAGGGGCAGTGAGGTCTTGTTTTCCACTATCTTTAGACCAGCCACCTATAAACTTTTTGATGACACACCACTACCTGAGTGTGCATATTTATTAATGTATACATCTAAATATATTCTATATTATAAAATATATACCAAATTTTAAAAGATGAGAAAAGAAAATATCATTGAAGTTCCCATATGCTCTTCTCACATTCAGTTTTCTTGTCCATTCCTGAAGCTCATGAATTCCACTTTGGAGAACTCTTCTCTGGAATATGGTCCCTTGTAGGTGCTCAGTTAATAATATATGTAGAGGGTTTTTTTATTGGTTATGAATATGCATGAGATACGAAGCTGATTGTCACCCCTCATGCCCAAGATGTGAAGGCCAGATCTATACTGGCAGCATGCACCATACCACAAATTGCAATTGTACCCCGTGTCCCCCACCCAATTATCCTCCACCTCTCTCCCCCTCTCCCTTCCCCCACACTCCACTTTGTATCCCAAAGTATTTTCTCTCCCTCTGCAAGTCCAATGCACCACTGTGGACTTTCCTTCCTTCTTTCTCCCTTAGTTCCCACTTACGAGTGAGCACATGCAGTATTTATCCCTGTGTTTTGCTTATTTCACTCAACATAAGTTTCTCCAAGGTCATCCATGTTGTTGCAAATGGGAGTATTTCATTCTTTTTTATGGTAGAGTAGTATTCCATGGTATATATATAATATGTGGAGTTATTTAATGGGTTCAAGTTTAGGTTCTGCTACTTACTGTGTGAACCTGAGTAGGTTCTACTCTCCATAATCTGGGCCTTTGTTTTGTCATCTGTAAAATGTGAAAAATAATAACAGCTGTATTTGTGGTGAAAAGTAAATTATCTAGTAAATGTTAATATAATAATTGCTATCACGTTGAAGATGATGATGGTGATAATGATGGCAAACAGGGTTAATTCTCCACTTCTTCCATAAGATGATTTAGGCCTGCCCTTGTCACAGTGTTGGTTTTGGCCATGGATACGCCTCATATATATACCAGTTGATGTGATGCATTCCATATACAGGATTTTGAAGTAGGATCTGTTTCTACTGGACATTCTGTTCCAGCTTGTGAATATAATTTTCTGATAATGGTCATGGAGAGAAGCGAAAAGGGAGGAGGTGCTTTTCAACAATGTAAGCTAGTAAAACTTTAAAGAAAAGATGCTAGTGGAAATGGTATAAAAGCAAGGCCAATAGACACTTAGAGGAATTAAAGAGTGACATCTCCTTATGCATGAACTCCTCCATTTAATCAACTATGAGACATGGAGTGGCCCTCCCACTAACCTCCCCACCCCCATCAAAACCTGTCTATACCTCTGAGCATGGATCATTTTGAACTAAGGCAGGAATGAAGCCAGGAGGAATTCTTTCGGGACTCAGAATTCTTTTCTGACCCCTAGAACCCAGATTCTGCTAGTTGGACAATAGTGCGTGATTATGCTGGTGGCTTGGCAAGGGGTCAATAGAGGGTGCAGAGAAGAGGAGAGGGGAAGGAAATAACTTCCTCACCTCCCTTTTCTTTCTTTTTTTTTTTTTTTCCCTTTTTGTCTTTTTTCATGTCTGGCAGTGGATCGCAACCCTCAGTGTCGCGCCCGTACTGGACCGGGACCGGCAACGGGATCGCAACCCTCGGTGTTGCTCCCACACCTCGCTCAGCCAGTGAGCAGGAACCAGTCTGTATGTGGGATCCGAACCCTCGGTGGGAGCGCCACTGCACTCCCAAGCGGTGCACTGTAGCAGTGCGCCACCGGGCCGGCCCCCTCACCTCCCTTTTCTTACCACTTTTACCAAGTGCCCCAGGACTTCTGTTTACAAAAGGTAGTTTCATATAATCCAGAAATAACTTGAGTATCTAACTTGAACTCTCAGGAGGCCCATCTGCCTTCCTGAAACTCTCCCTTCCTTTGGTTTCTGTGACAACACTTATTACCTAGTTTGTCTCCTACCTTTTGGCCATTCTTCCGTAGTTTCCTTCACTGCCTCCTCTTCCTCCGCCATAAATATTAGTGTTTCTCGTGGCTGCATGCTCAGCCTTCTTTTTGTCTGCTCTATGCATTCTTCCTAGAGTATCTCTTCCATCCCCACACCCCTGCCATGACTGCAATGGCCATTTCTGCTCATTGCTACAGAATCTTTATCTCAAGCCCAGGTCTCTCTTCCATGTTCCAGACCTACTACTGCTAGATCATCTCCACTGCCATACCCTACAGGCATATCCAAAACTGAATTTATGTGTGTTGGGGGGCAGGGGTATACACACACATGTACACATGTGCAGCAGAAGAATTACTTGGCAAAGAATCAGGAAACACTGGCTTGTAGTGCCAGCTGTCATTCACATTTTGAGTGATGTTGGGCAAGTTTAGTATCCTCACCTGTAAACATAGAAAATTGGGGAAATGAACTCCCAGGTTCCCTATTTCAATGACTGACAAGCACCCTAACCATCCAGTTGCCCAGGTCAGACACTGTAGAGTACACACTTACACCTCCCTCCTGATACCTCCCTCAACCTCACCTCCCCATCTCCAGTCCATAACTAAGTTCTGCAGATTCTGCATGCACCGCGGCTCTGAAACCTGTTGCCTTTTCTCTATCCGCGGTGTCATTGCCTTCATTTAGGCTATCAGCATTGCTCTCTGGACAACTGACATCGTCTTCAAAGGTCTCTCTGCCTCTAGTCTGGCATTTGTAACCACCACACTAGTCTTCATGCCACAGAGCAGGTCTCTCCCCATGGCATACAGAATTGTATCAAATCCCATCCCTGGAAATCCATGCTGCAGCCATTCTAGACGGCCTGCATTTCAAACGGTGCCAGACTGTCTCAAGCCCGAGTGTCTTTGTACTTGTTTCTTCTGCCTGCAATTCTCTTAGCCCCACACATTTCCACCTTTCCCCCAAACTGACATGGCTAATGACCACTGGCCTTTGAAACTCAGCTGCAAACACCTAACCTGAGAAAGGCTTCACTGACCACCCCTGAGGCTGGGTTTGGTAGGTATCCTCCTTTGTGATTTCATAATGCCTTACACCACATCTGTCATTACACTTAGCACTTTCAAGGTAAGTATGTGTGTTTGTGTGTTGGGTCTCTCTCCCCTGGAAGCTACGAGCTCATTAAGGTCTCTGGCTGCGTATGATTTCTCTAGTTTCTGCCAGTTTCTAGAGCAGTTACTCTCTTCGCCTGGTTGCCTCCTGCTTTTCCTTGAGGTTTCAGCTTAATATCACCTTCTCTGGGATGCTTTCTGTGACTTCTCTGGGATGCCTTCCCTGACTCCAGCCTTCCAACCCCCAACCAATGAGTTAGATGTTCCTTCTCTTTAACAAAGAACTTCTTTGCATTCAATGTGACTGTTTAGTCGTCTGTTTCCTCCACTAAATGCTGGACTCCTTGAAGAAAGTGACTAGGTTTTATTCAAAATTGTGTTTCCCACCCCAGCCTCCTTATAGCTAAGCACAGAGCCCACCCAGTACAGATTAGGCACTCATTAAACATTTGCTGATTCACTTCTCATTTGGCAATTGCAATTTTGCCGCTTATTTCTCTTTTGTTAAAATTTCATTTCCATTTTTGATTTATTTTTTATTGTGTTAAGAACAAACAAGATCTACTCTCTTAAATTTTTTTAATGTGCAATAATTATTGTTAACTATAAGCACAGTGTTGTACATGCATTTCCATTTTTAAACCATTCCTGGTTGCTCAACTTTGCTTAAGCATTGTATAAGTTTGAATTGCTATCTTTTTTTCTAGATAGGGTTGTTTGAAAAACAAATTGCAAAGTTATATATGTTGTAAAAGAAATAGGTACTGTATTAATCTGCTAGAGCTGCCATAACAAAATGCCACAGATTGGGAGGGTTAAACAACAGAAATTTATTTTCTTACAGTTCAGGAAGCTAGAAGTCCAAAATCAAGGTTCCATAAGGGTTGGTTTCTGGTGAGGCCTCTCTTCCTGGCTTGTAGAAGGCTGCCTTCGTGCTGTGTCCTCACATGGCCTTTCCTCTGTGTGTGCATGGAAAGAAAGAGCAAGTTGCGGTGTCTTTCTCTTATAAGGACACCAGTCCTATTCGATGAGGGCTCCACCCTTGTGACCTCATTTAACCTTAATTACTTCCTTAAAGGCCCTATATTCAAATACAGTCATATTGAGTGTTAGGGTTTCAACATATGCCTTTGGGGGGTCATATTCAGTTCATAAAAGTACCCATCTCAAGGTCATCAAAATTTTGTACAATTAAATGAAACACTATTTAAATTGCTTTGGAACAAAGCAGCAGAATGGTTTGTAACTAATGATCAAACTTCCTTAGTGTCAGTTACCTTATGTGTCAAAGGAGGGGGCTTATGCTGCTGGAGCAGTGCAAGGACTAGTAGAAGCCCCAGAAAGCCCTTGGGGTTGAGAAATGATATTTGAGTTCTCTCCCTTTCCTCCCATTCAGGTTACCGGCCCTCAAGTCTAGAATCACTGGCAGGCTGAGAAGCTCTATCCAGGTCAAGCGAACTGCTTTCTTCAAAAACTTCAGTTTTACCATTTCCTAGGTACCAGGCACCCAAAACCTCCCTAAGAAAGAGAGTCCTAGGGCCGGCCCGGTGGCGCACTGCTACAGTGCGCCGCTTGGGAGCGCGGCGGCGCTCCTGCCGAGGGTTCGGATCCCACATACAGACCGGTTCCCGCTCACTGGCTGAGCGAGGGGCGGGCGCAGCACCGAGGGTTGCGATCCCGTTGCCGGTCCCGGTCCGGTACGGGCGCGACACTGAGGGTTGCGGTCTGTTGCCGGACACGAAAAAAGACAAAAAGGAAAAAAAAAAAGAAAGAGAGTCCTAGCCTGGAAACCAGAAATACTAGAAGCAGTGGAGTTGTCCCCCCACCCTTAGAAACTTTCTGACCCCATCCCACTGTGGCCATCTGAGAATATAGTGCCAACCTGGGATTAAAACCCTTGGGAGGCCACTAAGGGGCATCTCTCTGAGTGATTCTGTCTGTCAATCATGGCTAAAGAGGCCTGTGCTCAGGAGACATTGGCCTTGGCATGCCCTCAAAGTATTTTTCACTGAATACTACTATTATGGGAGATTAGTAGTAATTGTGGAAAATAAAGGATTCTGGGGGCAAATTCGTGTGTTTAACCCAGAGTTTTTCACATTAGATAGGTTTCTTTACAGTAGGCTTTATTTGAACCTTCAACAAGCCAAATGTATAATATGAATCTCCAAGAGTGGGGTGTGGCCTTTCTCAAACTTTATGATCATGGGACCTTTTCAGTAAGAGAATCTTTATGGATTAGTATTCCCCAGGACTCACTTTGAGGAATGCTAACTCTAGAAGAATCATGTAAAAAGCCATTGCTGTGAGGTGCACCTTGACTCAAAGAATTTCTCCAGACTTACCTCTGCTCTACCTCCCTGCACTACCTACCCATAGGCTCCCGGTAATGCCGAATCCATTTAGCCTCCTATCTTGGCTGGATCACCTTTTCTTGTTTACCTGTCTTTTTCTGGACTGCTTTAGAAAACCCATAGGATTCTGCTGCCAGACTAATTTGTGTGGGCATGCTGGCCAAGGAAGAGGAAGTTGAAAGAAACTAACCTTTATCAACTGCTTACTACATGCCAGGCACGTGTAAGTGATTTGCATATATTACCTCATTAAGTTCTTATAACCACCCTATGAGATAGATACAATCATTATATCTGTTTTACAGAGGAGGAAACTAAGGCTCAAAAAGATGAGGAAACAGGCCCAAGGAACACAGCTAACAATGAGTAGGATTCAGATCCGTGTGGGTGTGACTCCAGAGCCTGTGCTTTGCGTTACTTTGCTCTGTTGCTTCCCTGAAAATCTGTGGATGGGCTGAAGCCCATCTGCATTGTGTTGGCCAAATCAGAGTACCCTAGATAACTATTTAAAATAATCCCTGCCTGCCCTGCCCCAACCCCAAAGCCAATTATTTCCAGGAAATTGTTTTGCAGTCAATGGAACTAAATTCTTTATAGGCAGCAGTGCAAGCTTTGGTCAAGTCTTCAGAGGGAATTTACAGCTCCAGCCTCCACCCTCATACTAAGGTGCTAATTTAGATCCTCATCACTCTCCCCTGTGTCTCTTAACCAAGCTCCCTGTCTCCCGTCTTAACCCCACCTCCCACATTCTCCATGCTTCAGCCCAGGTCACCTTTCTGTAAGCAGTTTAAATCCTTTCTGGTGTAAACCCCAATTGCCTTTGGGATAGAGTCCAATCTCCTCAGACTGGCTTCCTAAATTTTCCCCTGCCTACTTTTTCAGTGTGCAAGATGCAGATCCTCTCCTCTGTGCCCACTTTGTGGCCATGCCAAATGGCTTCTAATGTCACAGGTGTCCCATCTGGTTTCAAGTTGTTTCACACCTCTATGTCTTTCTCTACTTTTTCTGCCTGGAATACCCTATCTCCTTCACCAATCCCACGTGCTTCAGCAACAACTGTTCAGCTCTCAGTGTTCACACTAACTACTTACTGCCCTGTGAAGCCTTTCTGGCTCCCTCTCACCTTCTCTGAGTCTTACCAGGCCTGGTCTAGCCACCGAGACTTACCATTTTGAAGATGGCACTGAAAGCCTCCCAGCTCAGGACAAGCTCCTTCCCATCTGGGGCCTGGGCTTACTTATTCCTGTGTCTTAAGCACTTAGAACAGGCCTAGTCCATAATAAGCACCCAGGAAATGTTTGCTGAATCAAAGAATGAAAAGGAAGTTTCCCTAAATTAGGGTAAGTATTTGCCATTAATTTTTAAATTGGCCAATAGAATCTTTAAAATAAATGAAATAAACAAAGAAGACTATAATGGGATTATTCTGTTCCTATGGCCATGAGATAGGAATCTAGAAAAATCTAAATATTTATTTTCTCCCTCCATAAAATTTTTGAGAGGAAAAATAAAATTTGTTGAAAGGGGAGTTGGTGCATTGTTGGCAGCGATTAGCATCCAACTGAAATATGCTAGATTTCCACAAGGGGGTGCTATGAACACAAAAAGAAACCAGTCTTCATAAATTTGTTCTGTCTCAGAGAGAAGAACTGCAGAAACCAAGTAACTTTTCTATTTTTTCCGCATTGCGTACAATTGTGCAAGAAATGAATAACTCTCCCATCGTGCTTGAAAATCATGTTTGCCTGGAACAAGCCTTTCTGCTGATAAGATGCACACATGCACATGCGCATGCGCACACACACGCATCTAGTACCTTTAAAAGATCCAGGCATGAAGGTTAAAGATGTATAATTTGTGGTGTATCTGGAATTTGTTCATTAACAAATTTAGGTGTTATGTGCTACAATGTCAAATCAGAATCAAGCAGAATAAAAGCATATGATATGTTGCTTTTAACCCTGATACAGACTATTTTGAAGACTCGTCCAGGTATCAGAGATGGGAGATCAGTCAGCTCTTGTCACTAAGAGCACACAGACCCAGCAGTACCTACTGTGTGCACTAGGTCATAGTTGTTTCCTACGAGATCATAATGGGGGGCACACAAACACAGTAAATATTTGGGAAAGTTGTAATTCATGTAACCAGTGACTTAGGCAAATCAAATCTTGTCTTCATCTTATCTCCAGTTTCTGCCTTCAGTATGCAGCCATGGATTTTGAGTGATATTTCTGAACTGCCTCCATGTCTGTCTTCTCCCTTAGACTTGCCCCTTCAGCTCCAGAGTTCTGTGTGTATGTGTGTGTTTACCATATTTGTAACTCTTGCACATGGCAAAGGGCCTGGTACATTGGAAGGATTCAGTTAATGTTTGCAGATCGCTTGCTTATTGATCTGTTTTCACAAGAATGCTGCCAAAAATGTCAGGAAGGATAACAATGAGATTACAGGGGAGACAAGTGAATGGGCAAATAGAGACTAAGAGTAAGAGAAGAGGACTAACTCTCCTTGACTCTTCACAAGTTGCCAGGCACTGCACTAAGCCCTTTATATGAATATCTTATTTAATTCTTACAATAGCCCAGTGAAGAAATGATTATCACCCCAATCCTACCACCTATATTTTTACATAAAGCATTTCCTTTCCTCCATGGAACTCTTTAGTATTGTAGGAAATGAGTGACTAGGGCAGTGCTGATGGACTTTGAGCAATTGGATTCACTGGAGAATGCTTTATAGAGGAAGAGCAACACAGAATCCTGAAAACTCTGGGTTGAGAGAAACCATCAAGGGTATTCAGTTTAACCACCAAGTGAGTTTTTGAGACCTCTAACAGTAGTGCAGCCAGTTGCTAGCTATGTGCCCCTCTCTTAGCCTGGGTTTCCTCATCTGCAACAAGAAAACAAAACAAAGAACACCTTACAGGGTTGTCATGAGGATTAAACGAGAAAACGTTCTCCTGGAATGTATTAGGTACCCAGTACCTTTTTTCGGTTTTTTAAATAGACTTTACTTTTTATAGTAGTTTTAGGTTCTCAGGAAAATTGAACATAAAATACAGAGAGTTCCCATATAGCCCGTGCTCCCTCTCTTCCATGGCCTCCCCTCTTCCATGGCCTCTCTTCTAGAAACATCCCCCACCAGAATGGTACATTTATTAAAATTGATGAACTTACAGTGACACATCATTATCACCCAAAGTCCATAGTTTACATTAGGGTTCACTCTTGGTGCTATGCATTCTATGGATTTGGACAAATGTAAATGATGACACGTATCCACCATTATAGTATCATACAGACAAGTTTCACTGCCCTAAAAATCCACTGTGCTCCACCTGTTCATCCCTGTCGCCCCTGATCCCCTGGCAACCACTGATCTTTTTACTGTCTCCATAGTTTTGCCTTTTTCAGAGTGTCATATAGCTGGAATTGCCTTTTCAGATTGGCTTCTTTCTCTTCGTAGTATGTATTTAAGTTTCCTCGTGTCTTTTTCATGGCTTGATAGCTCATTTCTTTTTAGTGCTCAATGATGTTCCATTCTCTGGATGTGCCACAGTTTATCCATTTACCTGCTGAAGGACATCTTGGTTACTTCCAAGTTTGTGCAATTGTGAGTAGGGCTGCCATAAACATCTGTGTTCAGGTTTTTGCATGGATATTAGATTTCAACTCATTAGTACCCAGTACTTTTTAATGAAGAATATATCTATTCTTGCTCCCATAAATTCCTCTCTCCCGTAACTTCTTCCCAAGGTGAGGGATCAGTGCAGCCAAGATGCCCAATTTGCAGCAAAATGCACTTATTAATTAGCCAAGAGGCTGTGGTGGCACAGCAGGTAAACAACGTACTACAAATCTGTTTACATCACCTTCTGCAGACATTTTAAAACAATTAAACTGTCAAGTGGGCCCGGAGACAGAGCTTTGCGTTTTAATGCGAAATGATTAAATCTCAGGCATTATTGCCTTTGATGTGTCTGGGCTCTAAGAAGAGGGCAGAGTATTGATTGAGGCCTCCAGGAAGGCAGGAAGCTTACTTGGGCTGCTTGACCACAAGGCGATGAAAGCTTGGCTATCTGTAACTTCGCGGGCTGGGATTAAAGGCCACTCACTAGAGAGTTAACTAGATGTGTCAGCCTCTGTTTTGTTGGGCTCTGCCTGTAGGGGCAGGTGATGGATTGCAATTTCAGAGGGGTTCTATTGGTTGACTGGCAGAGAGAGAGAGTTTGTTGCCGATGGCATCTATTAGAAAAAGATGCATGACACAGCACCAACTGCTGACCCCGGTATTGACTCTGTCTGGGTTAAAACCATTGAAAAGGAAGTAAAAGCTGCCCATGAAAGAGCCTGGTAGTTCAGAGCACTCAATCTGGCAGTGTGGAGTTGGCGGGGGTCGGGTGCCCTGAGCCAACGGGCTGGCTCAGCACAAACCCACTCCCCCTGGTACTTTCTAAAGTGTGGAGGGACTTTAGTCCTAAGGTTTAGAAACGGAAATCAATAAAGAAATGAGGAAGTCATTGAAATATATAAGGCTAAGTAGAACAGGTGAGTGCTACCATCCCATCCCCTGTGCCTTTCTGTCACTTAAAATCCTTTCAGTGGTCACGCAACATAAAAGTACGCTAATTGGAGAACAAGATACTTGCTTCCAAAATGAAAACACCTTTGGGAAAATTGACACTTTTGTGTGATTAGTTTAATTGGAGCACTTTCCTTCATAATATCTGACCAACAGCAGCCACACTGAGGACTGGGAGAATAAGTGGACATGGGATGCAAGAGAAGGTGGGAGCATGGGGTACTGGGGGGGCATGGATCACTCTTGCAATGGAGTTACCACTGGCTAGAGAGCAGCTTGAAGACCCTGAGTGGCTGAAAATTAGTTCAGGGGAAAGGAGAGAGAGGATAGCAGAAATAAATTTGACCTGCCTTGCAATTTGGCTCCGTGTCAGCTCTCATTTTGTTTATTTCTGTGCAGTCTAGACATCCAAAAATCGAGTTGTTCCTATCCCAAGGGACCCCCTCTTCCTCCCTGCACTAACTAGTGCAGCCCCTGCAGGGCCATTATAAGAAGCTATGGCCCAGCTGAAAGACTGAGTCTCTTGATTAGGCCCAAGAAGACCACTCATATTGAGATGACTGAGTTTTGTCCCTTGAGAAGTGCCTTTTTTAAAGAGCTCTTACATTGGCCAAAAGAGACTGCGTCCATATTAGGGTTTTCTATTTTTGTTTGAAGGAAGTTGGCATCTCTTCTCTGTAAGGAGTTCACTGAAGCCTAAATTCTTCCATTAGCCGTTTTGGTTTGCAAACAGGGATCTGAGTGTGTGCAACTGTGCACCTGGTGGCCTGAGCACTAGCACAGCTTCCCAATCAAAAGGAAATGAGGAAGCCCCCATGGCCACACCCTGAAGCTGATCATCTGCCCATTTAAGCATGATCGACTAGTTAAATGATTTTCTAAAGGCTACCTAACTTGCAGGGCCTAGTGAAAAATGAAAATGCAGGGCCCCTTGTTTAAAAATTGTTAAGAATTTCAAAACAGAGAAAAGCAGTAAACCAAGTGCAGGGCCCTTCTCAGAGCAGGGACCTGTGCAGCCACATAAGTCATATGTCCAGGAAGTCAGCCCTGCAAAGGAACAGCCCTTTTTTTTTTTTTTTTAATTTTATCAATATACAATGTAGTTGATTATCGTGTCCCTTTACCGATTCCTCCCTCCCCCTTCCCTCTCCCCCCTGCCTCTCCCCCCTCCCACCTATCAACATCATATCAAGGAACAGCCCTTCTGCTTTCTTTGGATTCTAAGGGCTCCTGACGTTCAGATCCCTGGGCTGTGCATGGCTCTTGGAGGTGAGAGGAGGGTGTTTGATTTCTGGGTAGAGCAAATATCCTCCATCTTGTGCCTACTACTGAAATTCTGTCTTCACAGCTAAACCAATTTCACTTGAGGCTGGATCCCTTTGGGAGGGGCTAACGTTTGCAGCTATTGTCTGTTACACTCTTAGTGTTGGATGGAAAATGGAGGGAGAGAGCACAATGCAATTTTGATTTTTCAGAAAAGCTTAAAGAACAAAATATGTAAGTTCATGGGATGCTTTTGGATATTCATAATCTTCCTTTCCATATAGCACAGAATATGGGTGATGGGGCTCAATAAATATAGCTCCCTGTGGGTGTCAGTAATTCTTCAGTATTCATTGATAGTGACAATATTCAGAACTTGAGACAGATTTCCTTTCTTTCTGATTCAAGGGAAGTTTTCCCAGAGCTACACAGAAGGAGAATCCAATCTGTTCAATAGGAAAGACTCATTTGCTCCCAGAATAACTTAAATTTCCATTTCCATTTGAATTTTTAACCAAAATAGTGGCTCTTCCATAAAGCAAAAATAAAAAGAATGGCAATTTCTTAAAATTTTGATTTCCATATTAATACTATTGAGTGTTTCAGTAATGTGCACGGTATGATGCTAAAGTAGTCTGTTCTTACTTTTTGTTATAATTAGCTGAAAGCCATTTTATAGTCTGCTAGTAGATCCTGTGATGATATGAAAATGTATTTTTTAGGCAAAGAACTGAAAGTTCAGGTAGAATTTGAACATTTTACAAGTAATTGTTACAGAGGATTAAGCCACTGTAATTCTTACAAATGTCTGTTTTGCTTGTAGCATTTTCTATTCATCAATAATTCAATTTCAAAATAAAAGACACATTTCTACATCCCAAAAGCGATTGGGGAGCCTTTCAGACTACAAGATTTGTGTCTGTGGGAGAAGCGTCTACCAAATAAGGCAGCTAGCTCCAAAAGCTCTTCTAATGTGCTGAGGGATCCTGTTACAGACCATTTTTCGTAATTCTAGAAGGCAAAATAAAATTTTATGCTTGGAAATAATAAGTTTAAGCAAATAGTATGGGCAAAGCTTATATCTGAGTCCAAGCAGTGGTCTGATTACTGCCAGAACAATACTGCTACATGATGAATCATTAATGATCTGTGAGAGTCATAATGGTCTGTCACTAATGCCCATTAATGATCTCTCTATACCGCGAGTATGGGCTTGATGTTTCTGGCCAGTACCTTGGAGAATACTTTAGATATGCCTTAAACTTTCTCTGATCTCCTCTCTCTGTCTGCTCCAAATGTAGACAGCAATTGTCTGGGTAGGACCAGCTCATAAAGAAGCATGGCTTTGTTAAGGAAGTCGTATTCAGGTAAGATTTATTTAAGCAATGTTTGTGAAGGACATGTATTTGAAAGCTTATTCTGGGCATTAATGCCTTTGTAGAAATTAACAAAATTATGCTGTGGATCTTTCTTTTGAGACCTTTTTCTTTCCAGATGGGGCAGGATCTCTTGGTTCCCCATACTCCATGATATTTGGCTGTTGAGCATGGACTCCTTGAAAAATGCACCCTTTATTGTTTTGTTTTGTTTTGCTTAATAGGAGGAATTATAATAAGAAGGTATTAATAGTTAGAGCCAATGTGTCTATCTGGCTATTTAAAGCCCTATTTGTATTTAAGAAACAGTGGCACTAGCTGATTCAGGAGAGATTTCCTACCTCTAGACTCATATTTACTGTATGCATACAGCACAAAACATTAATTTTAACTTCTAAGGGAGGAAAAGAGAATTATGTAATTATAATTGGCTTTAATTGCATTTTTCTTTCAGCTTAGCAAGAGAGAGGGTGACAGAGCTAGGAAAAGATGGACACAATCACACATTAACTCTGAGAATCTTATTAGGTGTATCTTCAGGGAAATCACAAAAGATAGGTACTCCGTAATGTCGAAGTGAAACTAGGAGAAAATCTGTTTCTCCATGGCGGCAACGGAGATGCCGCAAATAGCTGATGGAACCAACGCCCAAAAGCCTCTAGCTCGCGGAGAAAAACAAGCTGAGGGAGGGTTGCCGGAGCGGCTGGTTTCAAGCCTCTAGGAAAATAGCAGGTCAGGGACTCTTTTGGAGGGTTGAAATCACTCCGCTGCCTTCTTTTTGATAGGAAATTTTAACATGTACCTAAAATTGACATCGTTTCTTGGAAGACTTTTTGCCAATCTTCTTATTATCTGAGTAAAGTAACCTCATCCAGCAAATGCTTTCATTGAAACTGCACTTTCTTTATCATTGAACTTGAAAAGATTCCCGAGAATGCTAACTTCTTTAAATGTTTTATTTTGCTAGAACATTTTGTCCAGATGAGTGATTACTCACGTGATTTTTGTTTGTTTCTTCAGGATCCTCCCCCAGTCCTGAGACTGCTGAGTAGCATGTGTTTATTCATGTAATTAACTGGATTAATAGGCTTTCCCTTCTGAGTTACTTCACAGGATCTCCTGAGCTACTTGGAGTGGTCTTAGAGCATCCCCAAGTGAGGGTTCAGATTTATCTGTTGTTTTGCATGGGCGTTATTTATTTGGTTATTTTTGATTGATTTCCCCATCAATTAGAAAAAGGCTTATTTGAAAGGTTAGCACATGAAGGTCATTATTAGTGATGAAAATTATTATAGAATTTGTGAGGTCATTTCAGCATTTAATTTTCTGATTATTCTCACAGTTCATGCCTCTAATAAACCCACTAGGGTTTTTACTTGCCAGATAGGAGACACTTTATAATCCTCCTTGAAGGAAGGAACTATAGACTCTATGCCCCTCAACTCAGGATATGGTATATACGGTGGAGACATTTACATTCATCACTCTGCGTATAAAGTATCTGAGTAGAACGTGTACGACAATTATTTGCTGAGTAAGGTTTGTGACACAGGTAATACTCACCAGTTATTGAATTGATATGTGCATTCGTTAATTGGAAGTGGTTTCATTGCCATCTAAGCTGTTTGGTTAGATTCAAACACAAACCAGCTTTATGCTTACAAAAGACTTCTAGATTGATGGATGGAATGTTATAAACAGACATGTCCATTTTAATAGATGTGTATTAAGAGCAACTGAGTCCCTTTGCAGAAATGAATGCAAACTATGGGACGGATTGGCAGTGACTGGAGATGCTGCAGATATTCCTCTTTGAAAAGAATGTTCAAAGTGCCTGATGCGATATAGGGTGGGTTCTGAGTTCATGGTAGCACAAGGCAAATGAGACCTGGAGAAAGGATTATGCAACCAAAGAATGGCAAGTCCCCACAAAGGTCAGGTAGTTTACCTCTTTGCCTTCAGACAGGAAAGCACTTCATCCCTTGTATATAGATGAAACTGTCTTAGCCACATCTACAACCGCTCTAAAAAAACTCATTTCAACAGTTCTCAGGACAAGAACATTCACCATAAGTCACCCATCCTCCAGTTAAGTCTGGTGCCTCCCATTTGGTCCTCAGGGAAGCTAAAGAAGAAACAGTATCTGTGTTCTGTGTAACCCTTCACAGCCTGGAAGCTCTCATGATTATGCTTACTTAAGTTAGGGAATCCATAGTTTCTTTAGCCTACCCTTTTAGTCTTGTTTCTAACCTATCCTGTTTTAGCTCATCCATTTACTTTTCTAAGTGTTTTGGTCTATGCCATGATGCCTTCTGCTTGTCCTCGACTACTTCTTCAGCTTTTCTAGGTCCTTTCATGCTTTTTACTGTTTCTGGCTGGTTTGGGGCCTTCTATTCAGTGGCCATGCCTATACCTGCCTACTAGTCAACATATCATACTGACTTAGAGTTTTCAAAATACAGAGTACATGAAGACAGTTTCCCTCTCTTAGGGGGCTATAGGAAACAATATATTTGTTAATCATTTTTCTTAGCTACAGGCACTTAGAAAATGATATATTTATTAATTGTTTTTTTTTAAATCAATAAACTTTTAGTCCCTTTTTCAGGGGATTCAGCTGTTCCATATATCACTCATTCCAAGCGTTATCACCAGGGCAGTGCCTCAAAGTGTCTTCTCATAATATGCAGGTCTGACTGCCTTGCCCTGGCTTGTAGCTTAGTAGATACTCAGTGTTTGTTGAGTGACTGTATATATCCAAAATGGCTGCATAGAGCACTAAAAAATAGTTGAGTATATTTTCTTTGGGCAAACGATTAAACAATCGAAGGTGATCTTACAAAACAAACCATAAGGGCCGGCCCGGTGGCACACTGGATAGTGCGCCGCTTGGGAAGTGTGGCGGCGCTCCCGCCCGAGGGTTCGGATCCCACATACAGACCGGTTCCTGCTCACTGGCTGAGCGAGGTGTGGGGGCAACACCGAGGGTTGCGATCCCGTTGCCGGTCCCGGTCCGGTACGGGGGCAACACTGAGGGTTGCGATCCATTGCCAGACACGAAAAAAGACAAAAAGGAAAAAAAAAAAAAAAAGAAATGACTACTCTGTTTTAATAACTGACACCTGTAAAATAGCGACCACCTCAACGTAATACATGTTAATCTTTTTATATGACCTTGAGTAATGCTGAGGGCTC
>NW_007726641.1:271476-292785 GCF_000696425.1 Galeopterus variegatus | reverse complement strand
AAAAAAAAAAAAAAAAAAAAAACCAAACCATAAATGGCTGTCTTCAATTTGTGTCTTTAGAACATATAGCGGAAGTCTATTTTGCCTTTTGCCATTTGCTTTAGAAACTGGACGCTTCGGAATTGAGAATACTACTGGATGTGAAGATGTTTTGGGTGGGAGCACAGTTCATCCCAGCAGCTAAGCTCTTGTGAAGGAAGGAGAGCATTCACAGGAAGTGAGTGCCTCCTGGGGAGAAAGAGCTGTTAGTTCCACTTGGGATACCAGTTTTGTGGGAAAAAGATGAATATGCCATAACTTTTCTTTTAATTCCAGCAGTGCTACTGGGCATGGCCTAAAAGTTTAGGCATATCTCAATCGGCAGTACAAATGCGTCTTGCTTTATACAATAAAATTGTTTCCAGAAAATTATATGTAAATCAAGTTCCATTTGAAATCCACATGGGGTGTGTAGTGAGGGAATGAACCCTTTTGTGAGTGTTTCTGTAAAGTGAAAACTTCTTATATAATAGACAATTTAAAGGATTATTCTTTAATCCATCCATTTGAAAGTCTTTTTGTAATGCTAGAATGAAAACTAGATATCTGCATTCTGTTCAGAAGGAATTATTTGACCACAGCTCGCTAAGCCTATCTATATTGTAATACAATAATGGCTCATTTGTGAGAATGTTAAAAACGGTTACATCTAAATTTGCTTACTTTGTTTTGTAAGTTTCTGAAGAGTGTTTCTTACTATTTAGCAGCTATTATCTGATATGACAGGATACTATTGCCTTCTAAAATAGAATTTTTAAAACTTTACTCAAAGGGAATTGTAAATAACAGGTATGACCACTTAACGTATTTAAATAAGGTATACACGTATCTACTGGACCCAAAACTCTAATCTGTTACCCATGCCAAGTTTAACATGTAGTTTAACCAAGCTAGTTTAACATGTAGCTGCAGTGTCCAAATATTGGCTCTTTCAGGGCCCGACCCATGGCTCACTCTGGAGAGTGTGGCGCTGGGAGCGGAGTGGCGCTGGGAGCGGAGTGGCGCTGGGAGCGGAGTGGCGCTGGGAGCGCTGAGGCCACGGGTTCGGATCCTAGATAGGGATGGCCGGTGTGGTACGCTCACTGGCTGGCTGAGCACGGTGCGGGCGACACCACCAAGCCAAGGGTTATGATCCCCTTACCGGTCACCAAAAAAAAAAAAAAAAGTATACAAATATTGGCTCTTTACCAGTATACTCTATCCTTTATTCTGTTTCTAGAGGGCTAAGAGTTATACTTCAGGAGCCTCTTTTTACATGACAGGGTAGATGTTATTCAGGCATACACCAGGGCTCCAGAGGAGTCCGAGTTGGAGATATTTACTAGAACTGTTTCTTTGGTTGATTATGTGCCTGCACCTCTGTGTAAATACCAAATATTCCAGTATTCTTTGTACTATTCATTGTTCTGCTCAGGCTTAATTGCATAGTTGAGTAAGAAGATATTTTTCTGGCTTTAATACTAGCTAGTATGATGGAATCAAGTAAGGCCTCCAAATGTCACTTTCTGCGTGTTCCTTGCTTATATGAAAACATTTACTGACTTTAAGTGTCAGCCAGTTAGGGGCAGAGGGTGGTTGACTTTATTCTGTAAGCAAAGACCACAATAGTCTGGCTATACATACCTTTTTAGTCCTTTCTCCTTTTTTCCCTACAAGAACTACTTCAGCCAATCCAATCGCCTCTCTTGGACTTAGAGGAAATTTTCTAGTTCATTAATCTATACTTTATGCAGTGTCCTCTCTGTGATGTGCTAGACAATGAGGAAGGTGCCAAGGTGAAAGAGCCATAGACCCTGCCTTCCAGAAAGACACAGTCTGGTTGCCCAGCTAGCTTATACCAGACACACTGTGATGAGGGCTATAATAGAAATACAAAAAGCCACAGGGGAACAAGACGAGGACAGATGCCTTCTGCTGGCTGGATTTGAGACAGCCTCATCGAGGAGGTGTAATTTAACCAGGGACTTAAACGTGTGTGAGACTTCAGTTTAGGTGCTCTGAGATGCCTTTCCTATCCCCCCCCAACCAAATGGGATTTCTTGTCTAGAACTCTCATAGTACTTATTTACTTTCTCCTATTTTCTTTTCTTTTTTTGGCAGTTGGCTGGTATGAGAATCCTAACTTGACCTTGGCCTAGGTCTTCACTCTAACCAACTAAGCTGACTGGTCAGCCCAACTTTCTCTATTTTCCTTGGGTATAATTTGCTCTTTTTTTCTTTTTTTTTTTTTTTTAAAGATGACCGGTAAGGGGATCTTAACCCTTGACTCGGTGTTGTCAGCACCACGCTCACCCAGTGAGCTAACTGGCCATCCCTATATGGGATTCGAACCCGTGGCCCTGGTGCTATCAGCACCACACTCTCCCGAGTGAGCCACGGGCCGGCCTCATAGTACTTACTGACTAACCCAGTCACATGACACTTATCCTAAACTCCCTTGTATTGTGTTTACCTTTGTGCTCATTTCTCCTACTAGATTATAAATTCGTAGGAGGCAAGAACCATATCCAATGCTTCTTTTATCTCCCTGATCGATAGTACAGTAACTAAAAAATATGATAGTAACTAAAAATGTCATTTTTGTGAGGGGAAAAAAAACTTGGTTGGGTCCTGAGAATTCCTTGACTTCTTAGTTAAACATTGCTGCACCGCAGTATACCAAGATAATCAGAAAGAGAACAAAACTAGTCAAGTTTACTATTACTAGCTGGTAGCTTAATCCCAGACCTTAATATAGTCTTCTGGTGAGCTGGACTGGACTTCATTCAAGCTGTGAGGATTCCTTCTGTCCCCTTTCATTCATTCAACAAATATGCACTGAGAGCCTGCTATACAGGCACTGTGCTAGCTTCTAGTGAATAAAAACATGACATACATAGTCTAGAAGAAACTCAAGAACCTTTCTGGTCGCTTTCCCCCAGGTCACATCATAATCCTGTCCTATATATCTCAATACTCCAAAGACAAGGGAAAGTGAATTTAAGGACAAGAAGTCAGGTTCTTATATTTTTCCTCTCCACAATATTTTATTCTCTTAAGTATGTGATCCAGTCGATCCTTGTTCTTGGTCAACAATTTCTTTGCTCCTCTTGGTTTAGAAAAGAAGGCTTAAATAATCACCCTAATGGTTAGACTGTGTGACCAGGAAATAACAGCTACCATTTGTTAAGCATCAAATAGCCGGCCATTCCCCAACTTAAATACTGTACAGGTATAACTCTAATTCTTACAACAACCCTGCATGGTAGGTTAATATTTTCCTCATTTTAATGTTGGGGAAACTGAGAATCAGAGGTTACATAACATGATCAAGATCCACTATTAATGAACATTGTAGCAGGTCCATGTAATGCCATGCTATCCCAGATTTTCAGCAAATATTGGTTTGTTGATTGGCTGATTGCTACCTTTCTGACTGAAAGATTTTTACGTATTTAAAATTACAGTGTAAAAGGTTTGTAGTCTTTGCGTACTATCAATCCTGGGCAGGTGTTTTTATGTTCCTAATATCAATTCCATGAATGCTTTATGCTTAATAGAAACAAAGCTATTGTTTTGATGCAATATAACTCAATTTCCTTAGACATTTTCACATGAGTACATATTGACAATTCACATAAATGACACAGGAAGATTTAGAATCTCAATTAAAGTTATAGTTTCTCTCAGATGCTCAAACTTTTAAACATCCAACTAAAAATTAGTGTCAACTCATCTCAATAGAATAATTTGATTTTATAGACATATGAAAGCTGACTCATAACACTCATAACTCATGAAAATATCAAAATCACATTTTAAGCATTAGCTTTAATGTTGTCTAACTAGACCATTTCTGCATGATAGAATTCTGTATTCTGGGCTGATAATTTTGCAACCCAGCTGTTCTCAAACTTTAGTGTGTGCCAGCAATATCCTCTGTGAAACTGGTTAAAACTGGAGATCCAAGCTGAGTTCTTGATCCATTCTTGATTGGAACCCAAGAATCTACATTTTAATAAGCATTCCATGTGATTCTGATACAGGAAGACACTACGTATCTCACTGAGAGAAATCCTTCTGTAAGTATTCTTCTCCAGTAATGACTCTCTCACCTCACCAACCTCACTTATCCACACACAAGAAGTTGAGTGTGTATTGCTTTTTAAAGTTTTTTGCTATTTAGGTATAATTTATATAGTGTAAAGTGCTCAGATGTTAAGTAGACAGTTTGATCAGTTTTGAAAAATGCACTCACTTATGTAATCCATTCCTCTATCAAGATACAGAATATTTTTATCATCTCAGAAAGTTTCCTTATGCCCCTTCCTACTTAACATCCCTCTGCCAGCAGAAGCAACCACTGAACTTATTTCTATCAACATAGGTTCGTTTTCTACATTTTAGAACTTCATATAAATGGAAACATTGCACTATGTGCTTTTTTGTGTGTCTGGCTTCTTTCATCCAGAACAATGTTTCTGAAATTCACCCATGTTTCTGTGTATATCAATAAGTCACTAAATTTTATTGCTGAGTGGTATTTCATTGCATGAATATGCCAGTTTGTTTATCTATTTTTGCATTCAGGGACATCTGGATTGTTTCCAGCTTTTGGCTTTAATGAGTAAAAGTGCTGTAAACATTTTTTACAAATCTTTTTGGGGACCAATGTTTTAATTTCTTTTGGACAAACACCTAACAATGAAATTGTTGGATCACAAGGTTGATGTAAGTTTAACATTTTAAGCTACTTCCAAACAGTTTCCTCACACCGACATATGAGAGCTCTGATTGTTCCACATAATCACCACATTGGGGTTCTCAGTTATCTTGTTCTACCCATCCTTGTGTGTATAAAGGGGTATTGCATTTTGGTTCTAATTTACATCTGCCTGATCCCCAATGATGTTATGTTGGGTATTTTTTCATGTGCTTAGTGGCCATTTGTATATCTTCTTCAGTGAGGTTCAAGTCCTTTTTTGTATTTTTTAAAAAATTTTGTCTTATTTTTTAGTTGCTTACAACAGCCCCTTGTTATCCTTTTAATGTCTCTAGAATCTTTAGTGATGTCCTCACTTCTATTTATTATATTAATAGTTTGTATTTTCTCTCTTTTTTAGTGGTTTAAAATTTTATTAATCTTTTCAAAGAACCAACATTTGCTTTGGTGATTATTTGTTTTCTATGTCATTAATTTCCCTTCCCATTTTTCCTTCCTTTTACTTATTTGGGGTTTAATTAGTTCTTTTTTAGTTTCTTAAAGAGGAAACATAAATCATTTTTTAAAATAACTTCTGTTTATTTTCTTTTTGAGAAGGAGCTTTAAAGCTACAAATTTTCCTAAAAAGACTGTACTTATTTTTGATATACTGTAGTTTATCGTTCAATTCAAAGTATTTTCTAACTTCCCTTTTGAACTTTTCTTTTGCTCATTACTTATGTAGATGTGTGGTGTTTGATTTCCAATTTGGGGGGCTGGTGTACTTACATTCTTGATAATGATTTTAAATTTGATATTTTTGCAGTCAGATAACATATTCTGTTTGATTTTGATTCTTAGAAATTTATTTAAACTTGTATTATGGCTCAGCTTGTGATTTACTTGGGTATTCCCTGTGCACTTGATAAAAATGTGTTTTCTGCTGTTGGTCAGTTCTATAAAATGTATATCAGGTCAAATTGATTGATAGTGTTATTCAGTTTTTCCATATTCTGATTTTTTGTCTGCATATTCTGTCAATTCCTCAAAGATGAGTATTGAAACTTCCAGCCATGATTGTGGATTTATCTATGTTTCCTTTTAGTTCTATCAATTTTTGCTTCAAGTATGTAGTACCTTTGCTAGTAGGTGAAATCACATATAGGAATTGTATATTCTTGAAAAAATGCCATTTTATAATTGCAAAATTTCTTTCATTATCTCTGGTAATATTCCTTACCATGAAGTACACTTTATCTAATACTAGTACAGCCGCACCATCTTCGTTAGTCTTAGTGTTTGTGATGTGTATATTTTCCATCCTTTGACTTTCATTGTCTTTGTGTCTTTGTGTTTAAAGTGGATATCCTGCAAATAAGATGTAATTGAGTCTCTTTTTCTTACAGTCCCCAAATTCTGCTTTATATTTAGGGGTTTTTAGTACACATCATACTTATTGATATGTTTGGATATAAATCTTCCATTTTGGTGGTTGAGTTCTATTCGTCCCATCTTCTCTGTGTCTCTCTATTCCTCTTTCCTGGCATTTTTGGGGTATATCGCATAATTTTTTTTTCATATTACATTCTTTGCATTATTTTTAACAGTTTCTCAAGATTACAATATACATCTTTAACTTATTTCTGCGACTTTCAAACCATAATCTATTACTTTACAAACAAGGTAAGACATGAACAGCACTATTCCTCTGATTATCCCACTCGTGGCCGTTGTGATTGTTTTCTCATATACAATCACGCGATGCTTAATGACAAGGATATATTCTGAGAAATGTGTCATTAGGTGATTTTTTCATTCTGTGAACATCATAGAGGGTATTTACACAAACCTTTGTGGTATAGCCTACTACACACCCAGGCTACATGGTGCCGTCTATTGCTGCAAGGCTACACAGCTGTGCAGCATGTTACTGTACTGAATGCTGTAGGCCATTGTAAGACAATGGTATTTGTGTATCTTATCATATCTAAACATAGAAAAGGTACAGTAAAAGTGTGGTGTTATAATCTTATGGGACCACCATCATATATGTGGTCTGTCATGATTGAAATGTGGTTACAGGGTGCGTGACTATATTTTATTCTATTGTGCTATAAAACCCCTTGTTAATTTTTATTATTTTTACTATTACTGCCAGTAGTCTTTGATGTGATTTCTACATACACGCACCCATTATTTTTTAAGTAAAGATCCTTTATATTTACCAATTTATTTACTCCTTCTGTTTTTCACTTCTTCATGCAGAACTGAGTTTCTGTGTGGTGTAATTTTTATTCACTGTAAAGAATTGTTTTTGGTGCATTTCTTTTAGTGTGTATCTGCTGAAGAAAAACTCAACTTCTTTTTACTAAAAATGTGTTTATTTAACTTCATCTTTGAAGAATTTTTTTTTGCTGAATACGTAATTCAGGTTTGACATTTTATTTTTCTTTCAGAACTTGAAAGATGAGATATTCCATTGTCTTCTGTCCCTCATTGTTTTGATGAGTAGTTATATATCTATCTTATTATTGTTCCAGTGTATATAATGTTCCTGTTTTCTCTGGATGCTTTCAAGATTTTTTTTTGTCTTTGGTTTTTAGCAGTTTGAATATGATATGCCTAGCTTTTGTTTGTTTGTTTTATTAATCCTGTTTGGTGTTCTCTGAGATTCTTGGATAAGATGTTGTCTTTAATAAATTTTGAAAAATGCTTGGCCTTTATTCCCTGCATATTTCTTCTGTTTGATTCTCTCTTTCCTCTCCTCCTGAGACTCCAATTACTCATCCACCAGATGGTTTGCTGTTGTTTCACAGATATCAGGCATTCTGTTCCAGTTTTATTTTTTGTTTATTTGTTTTGTTTAGTTTTATTTCTTTCTGTTGTTTTTTTGGATACTTTCTTTTCAAGTGTAACCAAGTCACAAATTCCTTTCTCTGCCACATACAGTCAACTAATTAGCCCTTAAAAAGACTTCATTTCTGATATTCTACATTTCATTTCTATCTTTTTCAGTTTTCTCTATTTATAGCTTCCAGCTCAATGCTGAAATTATACATCCACTCATGAATGTTATTCATCTTTTCCACTAGATCTTTTAAAATATTTACCATAGTTATCTTAATGTCCCTGCTTGGTAATTCCTTTATGTGGGCCATCTCTGGGAGTGGTTCTACTGACCCGTAACCTCTTAAGAATGTTTCCTGTTTTCTTCCTTTTTTTGTAAATCTTCCATTGTTGTTGTCGTTTATCTAATTTCTATTTGAATACAAGTCACTATGTGTTAAAAAAAATAGTAATAGGTAAATTATGTCAATGTCCAAAAATGGAAATACCTTTTCTTCTATTAGGCCATTAGTATTTTGTTTGGTAGATTGATCTGGGTCTGAGCTTTGTCGTTGCCTTATTTGCATTGACTTCACTGCAAGCTTCACCTTATTTAAGAGCAGGATCACAATCTCATTTTTAGCAGCACTTTAGATATGAATATTTGGATGGTTTGTCTCTTTTCTTCTTTCTTAAGCTCAGACTTCTGCAGGCTCTATGTACCCGAGCCCTGGCAGGAAGGGAGTTCTTTCTTATCTCTTGCCCCTCATAGCATAGAGGGGCCACTAGGTGGAAGAAGAGCTCCCTATAAAGCCTAGAGTGTGGGAGGGTTCTATTTCATACTTTCTGAGTTTTGTTTACAATCAATCTTAGACTTGTGCTTGAGAACCACTATTGCAGAAGTAAGAGAACTCACTATGATTTTAATAAAATATTCACCAACCAGGTAATATTTCAAAAGTCTGTGCATGCTTGACTAAGCAGTAATTACACATATTGCCTAGTTAAACCCAGTCTTTAATTTGGATGTCAGAGTTTGTACATGGTAAATTTTAAGTGAAAGATCTTTGAAAATTCAAGGAGCTATGACTCAAGGGATGGAGTATTTGGGAATGAGAAAAGAGAAAAACTTTATCTCTGTCTACCCACATTTAAATGTTAGATGAAAGATGTACTTTCCTCTGAAACTTTGGAAAACTTGGAGATATAACCCACACAGCCAAAACAGGAAAGCTGCAGAAATTGTATCAGCTTAGAGTGGAATGTAAGTAAATAAGCCATTCCATGATGGATTATGATTCATGAAACTCTTTGATATAATATAAATGTGTTCATATTTTGCTGCATATAAGGATCTTCAGCAGATTATGAATTCACACATTTTTCTTCAGTTTTCACTAACTGTGGCTTTGGAAAGGACAAAGTAATATTAAAATACTGGGTGAGTAAAAGTCACTGGTAAAATGTAAGTTTCCCCATCTGTCTTCTTTTCATATTTAGTGTTATGACCTTGTTGAACTTGGGAAACATTTTTTACACAAAATTGAGCTAAGGAGTTATGTGAATGTAATACTCAGTGGGAAAGGCATATAAATCACAGGACTTATATGTTTTTCCAACCCTTTGTTGTCCAATGTAATGCCTTATGGAGCATTCTTTGTGGTCCATACTTCCAGGCATCTAATCTAAAGACAAGGAAATATTAATCATTAGCTTAATTCTACAGTTTTACTAGGTCCATTTTCTTAGTAAATCACAAAGAATGTATTGGCCTCACTGATATTGTATGTCTTTCTAGAGTAAATCTAGAAGCACTGCTCTCCCGTAGAATTAAATAGGGTGAATTCATTCCACAGTTACATCCTCCATGCAACTCGTTGTGTTTCATCATGTAAAAAGTGATGTGATTGTGGGCTTTAGTCAGTTTGTTATTTTGCTCACTTAAGATTCATTCTCAGGAAGGTTGAACCAATTTGAATTTCATGATAGCTTTCTTTATGTGCTTTAGTAACTCTCTCCCTTTATATAAGAGAACTTCTTGTTGGAGAGATCTACAGATCTCCCCACTGCCTGGGGACCAGGACTAGCAGCAGAGAGTGTCAATGAAGGCTTCTGCTTCCTGTGTGTTGCAGTTATCCAACCCCTCCAGAAATTTGACACTGGGTAAAATTTGCCTTCATCTCCCACTATAAAAGCCTCTGAGTTTAAAAAAATGAATTTCATTCCTGCTAAGAAACAATTTGGTGGAGTGGACAGAACACAGGTTCTGGAAACAGACCCTAGCACTTACTAGCTCTGTGGTGTTGGGAAAATTACTTAGTTTTTATGAGCATGACTTTTCATATCTGTAAAAATTGAAGTAAATATAACACCTACCTTGCAGGGTTGTTGTAAGGATTAGAGATACGGTTTGTAATGAGCATGGCACTTGGTAGGCACTTAACAAATACAAACTATTATTATGGCAGCAAAGTAAAGTTAAAAGCAGGGACTCCAGAGCCAGACTGTTTGGGTCCAAATCCTGGTTCTGATATGTCCTAGCTGCCACTTAGGCAAGTTGCTTAACCCCTCTATGCCTCAGTTTGGTCAACCAGAAATTAGGGGGTAAGAGTAGTACCCAAAATAATAATACATCCGTATGATTAGACTAATTAATACATGCAAAGGACCAGTGTTTGGCACATAGAGTAAGTGCAGTATAAGTATTTGCTTTTATTCTTTTCCATTCCAGACAGCCCAGTCCAGGACAAGCTCAGGACATGGGTGACCATTGGAGGTCTCAACTGAGTATTAGTCATTTCAGTTGTTCTACAGTAGATGGGAGGTTCTGGCTGTTTTTGTGAAGATATGTGTGCAGATAAAGCTGGCTTTAATAAAATATCAACAAGAAGAATAAGAAAAGCAGCAACTATGATTTCTTGAGTGTGTACTACATGCCAAGTGCATTCTAGGCTCTTTACAAATATTAGCGATTTAGTTCTCACAATTACCCTAAGAGGTAGCTGCTTTAGTTATTTCCATTTTACACTAGAGGAAATTGAAAAACAGAGCGGTTAGATAGCATCCTAAGGTCATGTATCTAACATGCTATTGAATCAACATCCACACCTAAGTTCCTAGTTACAAAGCCCACGCTCTTAGCCACCCTGCCATGTGGTCCACTGTCTTCTGTACTAAGTAGAGAGCTTGCTCCAGGACTAAAGGAAACGTGTGCTTCATGAATTTTTCAATTTGATAGAGCAACTAAATATGATGGAAAGATAGTTCCATGGCTATGTGATAGACTCCTGTAACCAGTGTCTTTCTGATTAGTGGTGGACTAATGAAATTGAGGGAGGTTGCATTTTCGTGTTATAGGACTTGGAGGTCCCATAACTTAGGTCTCTCATTTTATAGGAGAGGAAATAGAAGCCCAGGAAATAGACAGAGCTTTCCTAAAGTCCTAACACTAGTTAGTAAGAGAACTGAGTCTCAAACCCAGGATGCTTGCTTCTATCATTCCACCAAGCCTGTAGTTTGAAAAGTGGAAATAACAATTTATCTTGGATAAAACTACTGTTTCTAATTATCATGTGCAATACCATAATAAATGTTGCCTTATTATAATATCTAGTCTTACTTTTGCAAATGCAAAGTCATGCTTTGTCCTTTACCAATAATATTAATATTTTTGCAGGGAGGTAAGGAGAAGGACCTTCAAACTTCCTGAGCAAGTAAAAGTAATTATCAGTGGAAATACATGCCAAATATCCTTAGTTAGGAGAGAAGCCATTATATTATCAATACTCCTTGCCCTAAATGGCATTGCTCTACCACAATCAGGAACACCATCTGCAGCTGGCTCCTCTTAAGAGGTAAAGACTTGAAATTTGTAATATCTGGTGCTGGTGGTCTTAATGCTGAGAAATCTTGCAGCACTGCTTAGAAAGAACAGGGGTGCAGTTTCTGATTCAATGAGACATGAAGGAGCTAGCCATTTTTAACCTGTTTTGACTTCTCTTGCACTGGTTGTTAGATCCAGGGAGTTGTATCCCCTGGTAAACAACCATATCATGGGTCACTAGTCTTTTCTTGTTGCTTTTCTATTAGCAGTGACAAAGGATTTGCATGCCTCTCTGCTGGTGCAGTATTATTTGTGTACCCAAGAAATTAATAAAATTAGGGGAAAAAAAGAATGAGTGAAAAATAGTTCTTATTTTAGACACCTCTTTTCCAACTCCATGAAATACCGTTACTTATTTGGCCATAGTTCAAGTTAAGTAGAAACTCTTAGGCTAGATGGACTCTTCAGTGGTTTTCAGATCAAGGTAAGAAATGAAGCAAACCACAACTTGTGAAACATACTGAACTATCACTCACAAAATAGATAAATTGAAGCAAACCACGATATTCAGGACAAATGAAACTCAAAATGCTTTAAAATAAACTTTAGAACTTATTTGAATAATTTTAGATTTATAGAAAAGTTGCAACGATAGTACAGAGAATTTCCATATCCCCTTCATCCGGTTTGCCTTAAAGTTAACATCTTACATGGTACATTTGCCAAAACTAATAAAACAACACTGTATATTATTATCAACTAAACCCCAGATTTTATTTGGACTTTGTCAGTTTTTCTACTAATGCCCTTGTTCTGTTCTAGGGTTTAATCCAGGCAGCACATTGCATTTAGACGTCATGTCTCCTTAGTCTGGTCTGTGACAGTTTCTTCGCATTTTATTATTTTTTAGTTTGGACGGTTTTAACAGTAACTCCACTTGGTTCATGTGTCCCAAAGATATGGCTACTGACTGTTCCAGTCACTCACCTAGTTTACAAAATCTGACCTGACTTTGTATGGTAAGAACCATACATACAGACTTTTGCCCTAAAACTGCCTTATGACCAACCCCAGCTTCTAAAACCCTATAAACTCTCTGCTAACTTCCCTCTTTTGAGCCATTACTGAGAATCTCTCAAGGGTATTTTCTTTTGCCCAGCATGTTTCCATACTCAGCCTTGTTTGACCGACAGGTTTCCCTGGTGATCTTTAGGTGGGGGCTTTGACAAAGGGGTTCATGATGATGTAATTTAATTATCCACTAAATGCAAGAATCCCTTCCACAACATCTGATAAGTGTTGGCACACGTCTGTGTGACCCCACATCCCTTCTGTGAAGACTTCCAGTGACAGGACATTGATTCCCTCCCTAGATAGTCCGTGCTACCTGTTTTTGCACAGTCTCTGTTGTTAGAAATGGCTTCATCAAAATGAGCCCTAATCTGTTTCCTCGCACCTTCTCTTCATTGGCCTTATTTCTGTCCTGCAGAGAATCAAGACATTGGATGGAAAGCAAGCTCCATATACAGTTTCACTTCAGTGGTACAGAAGGAGTCAAACACTCTTGGGTGGCCCTAGCTTTGTTCACGTAGTGTCACTTGTGAGGTGTCTGAATTTGAACATATGATTCAAGCTCTCTGGGCCTTAATTTCCTTACCAGAAAAAAAAAAAAAAAAAAAAACGCCTACATCATAAGACTGTTATGAAAATTAATACAATGTTGTGTGTGTTAAATAACACATATGGAAGTGTCTAGCACACTGCCAGGCACAGTGAAGACTCTTAATAAATGATAGTTACCTTTTGGTCACGATGATCAATTCCTGAATACCCAAGATGAAATGCACCATTTATGTTGTATTGCATTATTATAGTTTTTGTTCTACCTGACAGCAGTCAATTCCAACTTTCCCTATCATTCACTAATTTCTTAAAATACTTAATTTTATTTTTCTGTTGACCTTTTTTTTCCTTGAGGTTTAATTAAGCTGTTGCTGAACAGAACTGAAGTGTTAAATAATCTGAGAGGATTGGTTCCTAACATTCATGAATCCCTTATATTGCCAGCTACTGAGATTAGTCGTGGTAGCGGATGGGAGAGTTTGGTAGGGATTAGCAAATACCCCTGCTAATCCGCAGAATGTGCAAATTAGGCCCTGGCTCATGGCATTGATCTAAATCTCCATGGCAACACTAGGGTTAGCTATATACATGTGAAGAAGTCATTTCACAGCTGTAAAAGATGATATAAATCACTGCAATGAGCATAAAGGGAAAAAACTGGAGAGAAGTATTCCCATTTCTTAAAAAAAAAAACCCAGCAACTTTCGGTAGATGTAATAGTATCTGTACCTTCCCTGAGCTTCTATTACTGGAATGTTAATTGGCAATGATATAAACAGAAAATAAAAAGCAAGAGGGAGCTTTTTGCTAAATGTGAAGGAAGCCCTGATACAGAACCCTGAGCTGACTGCATAAAGAAACAATTCATAAAATATGTAATCCATCCATCTGGCCAAATAACTATAAACTGGGATTCTTTGCATATCTGCATAGAGCAGGATTGTCTGGGTTAGTATCCTAGTTCCACCACTCATTAGCTATGTGACCTTAGGCAAAGTTTTTAATCTCACTGTGCCTCATTATCTTCATCTATGACACGGGGATAATAATAGTCCCCACCTCATAGGTTTATTGTGAGAATTATGTAAAGTTAACTTATGTAAAGTATTTAAAACAGTGCCTGGTCCAGAGTAAGTACGCGAAAAATGTTAGCTGCTATTATTATTATCACTTGTATCATTTTATTATTCCTGCTAGTCAGTCATGATTCCGTAATATAGACTACCTTTCAATTTTATACCCTGTGAAGAAACTACGGGGTGAGAAAGGTTATATTTTCCATTTCTAATTTTGTTTGTGCTGTAAAAGAGACTTGGAAATGTCAGCACTGGAGAGGTTTTATGGGTATTATCATTTTCAATTTCAGTATAACACTTAGGAAAATGGTAACTGTGATTCGAGTTCAGGCAAAGGATCCAAGAAAAGCCACATTGTTATTTAAACTCTCCTCAAAATCTAGGAGCAGGTAGTTATGTGTAAAATGCCATGTGATCAAAATTAAATTAGTTTGCCTCAGAAAGACAGTCACTTCTTTTAATATATATGTAGCTCTGAAAAACAAACCCAGACCCCTGCCCTCTCATAGAATAATTTTCTTTGTGGTCTCAGCTCATTTCACCTTGCCTCTGTCTGCTGGTTGATTAGGTTTCTATTCCAAGCAGGATAATTGCAGTAATTCAAGTCTGGATTTCATTTTCAGGGCTTACATTCGATGGGAGATTATTTGAATAGATAACCATCAGCGTGTGGAACCACAAGAAAATTCACAAGAAACAGGGAGCTGGCTTCCTGGGCTGTGTGCGGCTGCTCTCCAATGCCATCAGCAGATTAAAAGATACTGGATGTAAGAACCAAGTGCTTTTCTGCTTCTTAATGCAACTGAAGGAAGATTATGAGGCATCTTTTTTTTTTTTTTTTTTTTTTTGAATGCCAACAAAACTCCTGCCAGTCACCACCCAGTTGTTCAAAATTTTTTGGGGGCAGCCTAATGGGACTGAAAGGGAGTGAGACCAGACATCAGAAACTGCTGCAGTTCCCCTTTGGAATGACATAAGGGCCTACACTGATTAACAAACAAATTAGTTGTGTGATATTAGCAAACCATGGCCTCTTGGTGGGACACAGTTTTCTGGTTTGTAAAATGGAGCCAATTGAAACTTGCTCTAGCTACCTTACCAGTTCTTGTGCAGATCAAATAAGAAAATGGTTGTAAAAGGGCTCTGTCAATCATTAAAGTTTGAATTTAGAAAAGATGTGAAGGAAGCCCTGATACAGAACCCTGAGCTGACTGCATAAAGCCAGGAATTGTATACTTGTAAAGGAGTATTTTAATATCAGAATATGGCTAAAATATGGAACAATATAATTACTAACATGATTTAACTTTTCCTTTCACAAGGAGCCAGTAGTTCCGTGCTTATAGTTCAATGCCTGAACATTGCTTCTATCTGTTTGTGATTAAAATGTGGCCTAAATCCTACACGCTCTAATAATATGTATTGTACATGAACCTACTCCATCAAAACGGATCTCTCCTACATTTCATTGCTTCAGATGCCTATCTGCTTTCCAAAGGGAGAGAGGAAGAGCTAACTAATTCATTTAATCGTGAAACCATCATTTATTGAGCCCTTATTCTGTCTAGCTGTGGGGACCCAGAGATTAAGTTGCAGTCCCTTCCTCAGGGAACTCACTGTTTAGTGGGAACGACAGACAGACAGAAATTAATTCTATAGATGTCATAATAGCTATATGTATTGGGGGCTATGGAGCAGAGAAGAGGAAACTGTGACTACACATGGAGGTTGTTGGGGAAGGTTTCCCAGAGGAGATAATACCCGAGATCAACCTCGAAGGCTTTGATGCATTGGAGTAAATACCATTTTTAAGAGTATAGCAGTTGGAGTGGCTAAAAGATGGGAGGGGGCTATTTGGGAGAAGGAAAGTACTCTGGTATGTCTGAAATTCAGTGTGTCAGAGGGAAAGTGGCAGGGAGTAAATGTGACAGGGAATCTGGTGCCAGATAATGGAAGGCATGTACATGATGGGAAGTCACTGAAGACTTATTAACAAGGCATAGCATGATCATATTTTAGGTTAGAATTGTAGCAGTGAGGAGAGTAGTCTGAGCACAGGCGAGAGAGGAGGTAGAGAAAGCAGTAAGGAGGCTATGATGAAATTCAGGCAAAAAATGTAATAGGTATGGGTGAAAGTCTTAACAGTAGGAATTTAGGAGGGATATAAAGAAGACAAAACTCACAGTACTTGGCTACCTCTTGAATGTGGACTGGGAAGAAAGGGAAGAGTTCAGGATAATGCACAAGTTTCTGGCTTGGTTGAGATAGCGGATGCATCCAGAAACGGGGAGGATACAAAAAACAGAGCCAGTGTCAGGGAATAGGTTGAATTATGGATTTGTTTAGTATGAGGTCCTGAAGAGCATTTAGGTAGAAGTATTCATATATAAATATGAGGCTCAGAGGAGCCATCTGAACTGATGAGAGCAATGGAGATTTTTGAAGTTGTCACAGTATAGATGTACTTTTCTTCTGCACTATTCATGTGGCTGGTTCCATATCGTATTTCAAGTCAGCAAAATGTTATCTGCTTTAGAGGCCTTCTCTGACCCTTCAATCTCAGATATCTTCTTCTGTATTTTCCTCAACAGCATTCGGTCCTTTTGTTTTATAGCAGTGAGCACAATTTATGACTACATATGGATGTTGTTTATTATCTGACTTTTCATTAGACTGTAATTTACATGTGAGCAGGATCACATTTGCTTTGTTCACTGCTGAATGCCTACACCTCAGCCTGGCACATGGTAGTTGCTCAAAGAACATTTGTTGAATGGATGAATGAAGTTTTGAGTCCTAAAGGACTCAAATTGTCAGTAAGAGGAAAAGGGGCTGGAAAAGGAAATAGAGAAAAAGCAGTCAGATATAGGCATGAGGAAAACTAGGAGAGCATAGTGTCGGAGAAGCCAATGGAAGGTTTGTGTGTCAAGAAGAGAATGGTCAGTAGCATCAAATACTGCTGAAAGGTTGTGTAAATGACTGAGAACCAGCCACTGGATATGACAATAAGAAGGTTATTGTTGACCATAGTAACAGCAGTTTTAGAGCTATAGAGATAAAGATAAAATGGGGATTTCTAGTCCATATGTTGAAGTAAAGTATTGCTTGCCCAAACAGAAATAGTACATAAAATATTACCTTAAGTCTTTGACAATATACAAAAGAATTCAAAAGCAAAATCAGAAAGAATATCTCCAGGTGATAGAAACAAAAATGCCATTGAAAGCCAAAGCAAAGTACAGCAGTTGAAGCTAAATGGCCATCAAGAGTAACAGAACTGGGGATACACCCTGGGGCTTAACTTGAAGTCACAGCCCTGATACAGAACCCTGAGTTTATTGCACAAGGCCAGGAGTCAAGCAGTCCTATCTAGTTCTTGATGAATCAGGGCCCAAGACCTAAGAACACAGAATATAAGTGGGGTGTCCATTCTGGGCTGAGAGTGTAAGAAATTGGAATCCACATCTGAATTTGCACTACCAAACTGGGAAATCAAAATAAAAACTGATCTGTAACCAGTGAAACCCATAGAGTGCTGGCAGATAAAGGACACAAAACCATAGACATTCATAAAGCTACTATCCAGGGTTTATGTGGGACTTCTACAGAAAACAAGTCTCCTGCTGAAGGTAAGCCACAGTCAAATTTATAGAGCGTGAAGATAAATAAACCACCACAGGAATAGTCAGCAGTGACAATAAACAGGGTAATTTGTATTCCAGAAATAAGGCAATATGAAAGAGACATTAATATAAGTGCCTTCAAAATGTTCAGTGGGATAAAGGAGAGAATAGAATCCACAGGTATGAAGGTATGAACAGGAATAGGACGTTGTGTGAAAAAAATAGCAGACAGATATGAAAGGACCAAATGAAAATTGTAAGATATGTGTGTGTGTGTGTGTGTGTGTGTGCATGTGTGTTTATACACAATTGTATTAGTCCATCTCTGTTGCTTATAACAGACATACATAAAACTGGGTAGTTTATAAAGAAATAGAATTTATTGCTTACAGTTTCAGAGGCTGGGAAGTCCAAAGTCCAGGGAACACGTCTGTTGAGGGCCTTGTTGGTGGGTTATGACTCTTCACAGCAACACAGGGTGTATGATGGCAGAATGGATGAGCAAGAGAAAGCTAAGGTTCTCCTTTGCTCTCCTTTAAAACCATCAGAACTATGCCCATTACTCCATGATTGGATCAATCCATTCAAAGAGGCATAGTCCTCAAAATCTAATCACTTCTTCAAGGCCCCACCTTTCAATTACCATAATAAAATTTCCCACCTTTTTAACACTGTCACAGTGGGGATTAGGTTTCAACATGAGCTTTAGGGAAACAAACATATCCAAAGTATATTAATAATATATCTATGTGTATATGTAAATATTACTGTATAATATATGATATGGTATATGTGTATGTACCAATGAAATAAAAACAAAATCAAGCAATAGACTAAATCCAGATAAACAAGCAATCAGTGAAGCACCCAGATTCCACAAAGAATGATAAAGAAATAGAACTAGAAAAGAGAAGTTATCATGAAGGAGAGAATGAAGTTTAACCTAATAGAAGTTTTAAAAAATGAGTAGAGAGAGATTTAAAGAGAGGCAGTAGGTGAAGAATTGGTAACTAAATTTCTAGAACTGAAGAAAAACAGTAGAACAGTTGAAGAAGCACAATTGAAGAGAAATGCAGTGAATAGGAAGATTTTTAATATGTTTTCAATATATTCAAATACTAACTAAATCCTAGTTCTTCTCTAGTATGAATATTGAAATCTGCATGGAGAAATCACTGGGAATATATATACACACACACATACATATATATACACATATACATGTACATATACATATATATATGAAATAAAGCAGTCAGTGGTGGATGTGAAGTAAGGAAGTGGGGGTTGTTGGTCAAGATAACCTTTTATTCAAGAATCTTAGCTATGAAGCATAAGGAAGATTGGGCAGGAACTGAGTGAGCTTGTCTGACATGTTAATTTATGCTATATTAATAACAAAAATAGCACAGCAATCTTATGTGTACTCTCATATGCAAACATATTCATAGAGCCAGTATATGAACTGACAGGACTTTTAAATTGAGGAATTCTTCAAAGCTATTCCTTCCCCTGAAGCTACTCTAGCATTTCTTTCTGTCACTTAAAATGTCACCATTAGAGGTGCTCTTTTGTGGTACATACTGTCTAATATTATCTTCATAGTATGCCTGATAGATTGACCCAACTTCTCAGGGGACTGAAGAGGACATATTAGTAACCATTAACCCAGCACTGATGACAGTATCTGATTAATGAGCAGTCTTATTGGAAAGCAGTGACCCAGAGATGGGATACAGGAAAGGACAGTTTTAATGAAGAAGAAGAATTCTCCTGGAACCTAAAACCTTGTCTGGAAGAACAAGGTTCCTTGGGGCCTCATAAGGACAGTGGGCATCTGAGCTGAGATGCTGGCTTTACAGCACTGCATGAGGCCCGCCTATAGTGTACACACACACACACGCATGCACGCACACACACATGCACACGCACACACGCGCACACGCACACATGCGCATGTGCACACACGCGCACACACACTGTGCTGTTCTGTTCTTCTTGTAGTGAAATAGGGCATCATTGTTTCCCTTAACGATTATGTCGAGTAATTTTTTTTCTTCAGAACAAATGATATCAAGATTTTGGCACAGAAAGTAGGCACTGGTATTTTAGGGGGGAAAAGGAAGGCAGTGAGTAGACAGATTTTTAATGTTTTTAATTTATTCAAATACCAACCAAATTTTGGTTGTCCCTTGTTAATAAGAATATTGAAATCTACATAGAGGAATTACTAATATTACCTGGCTTGGACAACTATTTTCCCATTATCTTTCACTGATGTGTTAGCCTAAAGTTTTATCGTCGTAATAATAAAAAATTATTAAATGACTGTCCATGTGCAAATCTCTGGTCTCCAGCCTCACTCAGTGATTTAAGGAAAGAAAGGCCAATTCACTGCAGCATACACACCAATGTAATGTTCATTTTGATTGGCATATTTCTAAAGGGATTACTTCTACTAAACCCTCTGCTGATGGCAGTTGTAAATCCATCACGACTGTATACTTGAACATCACCATTGACAATATGTGCTGAATGTCATCAGTAGAAAAGGGAAGACAATTGGTTTACAAGATAAAAACAAAAAACTCACAAATGTCCATCAGAATCTCCACATGGCACAGTTGATATCTCCCAATCCCCAGAATGCTTCATGATCATACCAGTAAACAACATTTTATAGAAAAGTACACCACTGGAGAGGGGTTACAACATTAGACCAAGTAATTATCAGTTGATTCATAACAATCTAAGATTTTGTAAGTTCTTTCAGAGGAGAATATGGCTTTACCTAATTTCTTCTCCAGTTTCCAATCTCCTTATTCATTCTCCACAATTCATCTTACCTGACATTTGCTTTTCTGAAGCTGAACTCAGTTCCTGCTCTCCTGCACACAGAGGGAGCTGTGCCTTCTTTTGGGCTCCCCCATCACTTTGGACATTTGGTACCACTCACAGTGCTTATCGCACTTGTGTTTCAGTTATTTATTTACTTCTTGTTCTCCTCCACTTGAGTCCAGGGACAGTCACTGGAGGGGCAATACAGCAGTTTTTAAGAACAAGGGATGTGAAGTCAGAATGCATGAATTTGAATCCCAGCTCCACCGCTTCCTATCCGAATGAACTCATTACCCTCTCTTTGCCTCTGCTTCTTCATCTGTAAAATGGGATTAAGTTCATGAAGTTGTTGTATGTATTAAATGACTAAACAAGGATAAAATACTTAGAACAGTGCCTGGGATAGAGTTAGTGCTCAATACATTATAGCTATTAGTACCTTTGTATTTTTTTTTTTTTGTCCTTTTTGAGACCAGCCACACCGCGCTCAGCCAGTGAGCGCTATGAGCGCACCGGTCATTCCTACATAGTTTTTTTTTTTTTTTTTTTTTGTCCTTTTTGAGCCCAGCCACACCGCGCTCAGCCAGTGAGCGCTATGAGCGCACCGGTCATTCCTACATAGGATCCGAACCCACGGCGGGAGTGCTGCTGCACTCCCAGCACCGCACTCTCCCGAGTGCGCCACGGGCTCAGCCCAGTACCTTTGTATCTTTTAGGTCTTAGCTCAGTATTTTGCAGATAGTTCTCAGTAAATCTTTTTTTTTTTTTTTTTTTTTTTTT
>NW_007726641.1:263624-271377 GCF_000696425.1 Galeopterus variegatus | reverse complement strand
TTTTTTCGTGTCCGGCAACAGATCGCAACCCTCAGTGTTGCGCCCGTACCGGACCGGGACCAGCAACGGGATTGCAACCCTCGGTGCTGCGCCCGCACCTCGCTCAGCCAGTGAGCGGGAACCAGTCTGTATGTGGGATCCGAACCCTCGGCGGGAGCGCCACCACGCTCCCAAGCGGCACACTGTAGCAGTGCGCCACCGGGCGGCCCATAGTTCTCAGTAAATCTTGAATGAATGAATGAACGAATGAACAAATGACCCAAGACAAATGAATGAGGGTATTTCAAAAAGTTAATGGAACTTTTAATTATATTTTTCCATGAACTTTTTGAAGTACTCTCATATTTCACTTCTCTTGCCTCAGATCTTTTCTCTAAAATCAGATGTTAGGTGAGCATCAAGGCCCCTGCTATGAAATCAGGTTCTAAAATTGCTTGAGGCCCTCAGTGGTTGCAAGAGAAGTTACAAAATAAGTTCAGTCAGTTGACTGTACTTTTAGCTGTTTGTCAGAAGGGAGAAGTTAAAGCAAATTAGAATGGATACTGGAGAAACGCCTAATTGCAAAAGGATAGTCATGGGCTTCCAACTATGGGAGTAAATGCACTGTATATAATATTTTTCTCTCCTTTGGCTGAACTCAAGCTTCCTGTAGCTGAGAGCAGATGGCACCAAAAGAAAGCCTACAGTGCGGAGAGCCAGTTTTCCCTATATGAAAGGAACTGAGAGAAGTGGGAGTGCTTTAACTTCTTGTCTCTGCTAAATAGTGATGGAGGTAAAGGCCGAGAAGTGTCCTTTGTGTCTCATAGCATTCCAAAGTGCCAGACTACCTCTGTCAGACCAGGTCCTAGTGTCAAACTATTTCCCAGTCTGGGAAACCCAGAACAACAGTAAGCAGTGATTTATAATCATTTAATTTTAGTGAAAAACTTAGCAGTGTTTTCTTTAAATATCATGCTAAGAAGTTATTTTTAGAAATGTTATGAACTATGCTCATGTCTATGCATAGGTCATATCTATTCTTTTTTATTTTATAGTTTACTTTTGTTAAAGAAAGAAAAAAAAAACACAACTGAGTTGAAAATCATGCTATAGTCCATCTTTTTCAGTTACTCAAGCCAAGAGATAGCCATATCCAGGCACTGCTGTTCAGCGAGCCAAATTCCAGACCAGTGCCAAGGAGGAAAGAAGTAGTATTCAAAGGGCTGGCCGTATACACATAAATTGTATTTATTGGCTGAGAATTCTTAGTTTAAACACTGGCACTGCCACTTGTGTTCTTGCCAAGAAACCGTAGGTATATATCACACAGTCTCTCTAGACCTCACTTTCCACACCTCTAAAATGGCAATAATGATAATAACTACTTACAGATTGTTATAAGGATGAAAGGAAATAGTGTTATGACACTTAAATTGCTTGTCCAAACTGTATTAATCCATTTATATTGCTTATAACAGAATACCCGAAAGTGGGTAATTTATAAAGATTAAAATTTATTTTACAGTTTCAGAGGCTGGGAAGTCCAAAGTCCAGAGAACACATCTGAGAGTCTGCTTCCTGGCAGGGTGACTCTCTACAGCAACACAGAGTGTCACAGGGCAAGAACGGGGACAGCAAGAGAGCTAAGCTTATCACTCATTCTCAGAGCCACACTCATTACTCCATGAATGGATCAATCCATTCACAAGGGCACAGTCCTCACAATCTAATAAGCTTTTAAAGGCCCTACTTTTAATTACCATAATTGGATTTCCCACCCTCTTAATGCTGTTACAATGGAAATCAAGTTTCAATGAGTTTTGGGGGACATTCAGTCCACAGCATAACCATAGTATTTATTGGGTGTTATCACCATTTAAAAACCCAGTTATGGCCAAAAAAAAAAATCTAAAGTAGAGTGGAGATTCTAAAAGCAATCTAGGACATCTGCACAGTTCTCAGGTGGGTCATGAGCCTGTCTTCTACCACCTCTAAAGAATCTGGAGGATAATATTTCCTTCAAATTCAGCAGGTTCTCCTGCCAAAATCCTTGCTGGTGTCTGAAAAGAGATGGGTTTAGACTCTGAATCCTGAGAGAGCACTGAAGTATTTTCCCATTACATCTCTGCTCTTGTAAGAAAATGGTAACTCTGGGTAGGAAATTGGTGGAAGCAGTGCCATTGGCAAGTAGAAAAATCAATACAGTGTTCCTTATGCTAGTTGCAAGTCTTGCCCCCATGTGCTAAGTAATAATGAACACTGACTGGATCATTAGCAAACACTGCATTCCCTTCCTCAATTCCTGAGTTTAGGTCACCTTCTTCCAGTAACCTTATTTCATGAAACAGCTTAGATCCAGAAAAATTAGATTGTCTGCTTTTGCTTTAAATCCTCCGTCACTTTTTTCTCCTACCTTTCATTTAGATTACTTAGTTCACTGGGCAAGAAATGAACCCAATGTTACAGATATTTTGTCTCTTGTACATTTTCAGTCTGCCATAAATGTTTCATCATAGAAACATCTCACTTATGTTTGTTAGCCACCAGTCAGTTCATAAAATATAAAAAAGTAATGGTTCCTTTAAGATCTTCAAATATTATTGAATTAAACTGAATTGAACCTGATGCCTTTGTTGACTTTGGATGCTCTGTCTCTACTGAAGCAACCCATTTAATTAAGAATAAATTTATAGTTTCTACAAAGTATTTCCTACAGGTTGGACAAGAGAAACTTTGGGAAATGAGTTTGCCTGCCTTGACTCACATGCACCAAGTTCATCCAGTATGATCTTCCAAAGGCAAAGGCACTAGCTACCTCCATGCCCTATCAGACAGCTGAAGCTTTCTCATTAATGGTGTTGCTGCCTCTTGCCCCTTTCCCCATGACCACTTCTTGGTTGCAGGTCACAGGTATATAAATAGTAGTATAGTTTTTATGGCAGAATGAGAGTCTTGAGGAAAATGTCCACCCAGATAGATAAGCTTTCTGTTACATTCATAAAAGCGTCTATGGAAAGAAAACCAGCAATCAGTTATGCTATTTAACAACCCTTAATGAAAAGTGTTTTTCTCCTACAAAACTTAAATCCCTACATGTTAAAGCTTAAGCTCATTTCCTTGTGTTCTCTTCCTGTGATCAAAAGAAAAACCTCTATCCCAGCAATTTATTTCTCTCCAGGTTTTCTTGATTAAATGACCAAGTAGGTAATCGGAGGCCTTGAACTCTGGATGTTGCAGCTCCCATGGCTAATTAAATGGCAAAGAGCTGAATTCATAGATATGATTAATATCATCAGGGTGTTTTATGGTTTTAGTGTTCATAAATTATAACTGAACAATAAAATTTTTATGTGCGTTATAGGATTTTTCTTCTTAAGGATCAGAATTAATCAGTGTTTTCTCAATTGATTTTAAATATAAGTCAGAGGTGGCTTCAGTAAGTTCTATAGCTTGAGTATTTAGAGAATGATCTCAGAGAAAAGCCATAAAAGAGACCAAGCCTAGTGTGAAGCAAGTCTACGGTTCCATGTGGCTTTTCATTCTGAACTCAAATCAAGAGAGCTAATCAGTTTCTTTAAAACTGGTTCTGGAGGCCTTTGTTTCTGAAGCGTAACTCCCGCAAATGATCTGACTAGGAGGGACTCTTTGCCAGCTAATAAATGTGTCAGGTTATGTTACAGAATACTGTAGTCATTCTTTCTGTCTCTGGAATTCCTGTGTGACATTGACAAGCTTTCCTTAAATTGCTTTTTTTTCTGGCTTGGAGGTAAGTGGCAAGAGCCTATTCTAAAGGATTTTCTGGAATCTCTTCATTTGTATTTCTATACAGTTGTTTCTCTGGGCTTTTGGACATGATTAGATAGAACACAAAAAGTGGTAATTGCTGCCCCATCTCTGAGATACTCCCTCTGCTACACTCTACTCAGTGAGTCAGGAGATCCCAATGTTGCTTGACCTTGGTGCACTCGAACCTGCCTCCCTTTCCTCCCTTTGAGCTCATCATCAGTCCTTGACCTGGTAACTGGCCACTCAGATGTTTTGATAAACCATTAGTGGAGATGGAGAATAAACTGGTAAGTGGCTCTGATTATCTTCATGAAGGAAGGGTGTTTGAAATCTTTCGTTTTCACAGTTTCAGAAAGACAGCCAATTCCTTCATGGTCAGAAGACTAAAGCTGCTCCTGATGAGGCTGTCTGAATTCTCTCATTTTTACTCATCACAGTTACATCTGTTTGGGTTTCTGTTTCTCTCCTGGAGATGCCTCTTGAGAGCAGGTCCCTCAGCTTCCTTACAGCTCATTTGAGGCCTGCCAAAAGAGATTGGCAGAGAACATCAGCAATCTATGCTCTGATAACTCACATAACTCTTTCTGGAGAGAGTACTAAAACCTGGTTCTCCGGTGAGCCCATGAGGAGTGGAGCCAAAGGGACTTTTATATTTTTCTTTGGAATCCAGTTTAGAATGTATGTTCTGGTGAAGTGGGAAGGGAACGAGGGTACGAGAAGTAGGAGGAGGGGAAGCTAAAGAGGTCAGAGGACCAGGGGCATATGCAAAAAAATCATAGAGCCAAAAAAAAATTTTTAAGGAACACCTCATCTAGAGGTTTTCAAATATTTCGTTCTTAGTAGTTGAATCTAGTTTTTTCAAAAGAAATCATACAACAAGCCCCAGCATGTAAAATAGAAGAAAGCAGAAGTGCTATGGTTGAAACGTTGGTGAGGGAACTTACGTCACATCCATGAACTCCTACGGTGCTGCAGAACACAGTTTGAAAGCAATCAATCTTGTCTATGCATTACTTTAAAGATGGGAAAACTGAGGCTGCAACAGGAGAAATGACCTACCCATGGTCACACAATCAGTTAGGGGCAGAAATAGGATTAAAACATGCTTCCTGCTAACCAGGCTAGAATTGTTTGAGAATTGAGTTGGAGAAAGGAGCTAAGAATGCCTTCTTCCTGAACATGGACAAGGAGGGAGCTTGCTAGGAAGTGCAGTGGGGAAGAGGACGGTCTTCCAGGAGCAGCTGGAAGCACTGCAGCTAAGCAGAGAGAATGGAAACTCTGTGAATGAAGGAGATCAAGGAAATTCCAGAGCAAGGGTACAGTGTGAACTGTTAAGAATAAAACAAGACAGGAGAAAAAGGGATTTGGAATAGGTGTCAAAGAGAGTTCTTTATTCTTTTTCCTACTAAAATGCCCTACTATTGGTCTGGGGTGGCAGTGGGGCAGAAAGGAAAATCCAAATATGCTTCTCTAGGATCACCTGCCATTCTGTCTTTCATTATGCCTTCCTGAGATGGATGGGTTTTGGCACAATACCCCCTTGAGGATTTGAGAGTGATATTCATACTCTTCTCTGAGTTTCTAAGCATCTGGGAAATAGACATGAGGGTTAGAAAAGCATGAAAATACCTGCTTTATTAATGGTTAAGCTGATTGGACAATATGACTTGGATCCAAGTTTAAAATGCTCTACCTTCGCTTTCTGCCCTGGGATGAACTTACTTACCATCTAGTCACAGGCATCTGTGAGTTCTCTTAGTGGAGGAGAGAGGAGAATGCGTGTGGGTCTGCAGGCAGACAGATCACAGAGAGTTAGAGGCCTTCTTCAGTCTCATCAATAACATGCCATTTATTTTTCATGTCCATGGAAATGAAAGAATAAAGGAGAGATACGAAAAGGCAGATGGACCTTTTGTGCGCTGAGAAGGAACATGTGGCAGGGGGAGAGTCTGGTTCCCCCATATTCCTCATTTTTCAGGATTATAAAATTGAATTGGGGAAGAGAAGGATTAGAGCAAGAAAGGTGCCCACAAACAACTGTAGAATCATCCAGTTGTCAACTTTGGCCCAGTAGTTCCATGAGCTCACGACACAGAGCTTAAGTCTCCATTAAAAAAGTTGTGCATGGAAGACAGGAGTTAGAAACGGAGCTGATGTATTTACGTTTGTGTTTAAGGCTTTGTGATGCTAAATGTCCCTCTTCCTCATTATATATTTCTGAAATATTCTCTGGGTCTGTTTACCTCTAATATCCACCTCAGAGTAGCCATACCAATAATTCTACAGGCATCCTGAAAATACTTTATGGAAAGTGTTTGCAGGAGCAAACACAGAGCTCTCCCAGAGGACAAGTGGAGGGAAAAGAGCGTGGGAAAGCCCTCCCCATTTTCCTCCTATCATCCCCCTATTCTTCCCAAAGTCTATCCCTTTCCTGAATGAGAAATTCGTCCTTATTTAGCTTTTTCATGGCTGCTCTAGTTTGGGGTTTCAAGAGACATGCAAGAGTTGGGTTGGTGTTCAGCGGAAAGTGAAAACATGCAGAGTGAGCAGAGACCTGTCCGTGCCTCACCCCAAATATTTGGCCCTGGTCAGAGCTTCTTCTGACCCCTCTGTTGGTGAGATGATTACCCTTTATGGTACCTGGAATTTAACCAACAATCGCATACATTTTGAGCCAGGAAACATCCTCCTACCCTTCAGAATCAATATAAAGCAGTCATTCATCACTTATTTTCAACAAACTTTTATTGAGCATACACTACGTGACAGGAACTGTGCCAGGAGATGGGAATATAGCCGTGAACAAGACCCAGTCACGATTTTCAAGACGTTCAGGATCCAGTGGGAGCAGATCAGGGTTTTTCCCCCAGGAGTGAAAGTCTGAAGAAGTGGATACTTGACTTGAGATGGTGAAACTCGCTTCTAACGTGTCCTCCCTTTTCTTTTGGAAAAGACCGAAGCACAGAGGAATTAAGCAGGGAATGTCAGTCCTTTTGGCATCAGGCTCCTGTAACCATTCATCTCAGCCCCTGCAACCTTTACCCAGCCTGCCTTGCAGACACTCAAGGGTGCTTCTGATGGAGCAAGAGACATTTCAAGACTGGGGAGAAGTGGAAGGGGAGATAGCAGCAGCTTCCCCTGTGCAGCAACGAAATCTGCAGAAGGGTCAGGTGATTCAGCTCTGAGGGGCTAAGAAGCCTGAAAGAGTTTCTGTGTGGTTGAGTCCGAGCTTGTGGGGAGGTCAGGCAAGAAAAAAGGGCAGGAGTCTGGGGATAAGCTGAGCATTTGGTTTTGCATTTACATCAATTCTGAAAAGATCTGGGCGGGTGGGGGAGGGCTGTAAGGAGTGCAGTAAAGACAGTGTAGTGGCAGCTCTAAGAGAGAGCAGCCTTACTATTTGGGGCTTCCTTTTCGGTCTCAGAAATCAAGTAAAATAGTACAACAATTGTGTCCGTTTGAAGGTAGGGATGTGGATAAGCATCCCTTTGCTTTATTCCTAACCTCTAACCCCCTTCTTTCTTCTCCTCCAGAATAAATATAGCATAGGGAGAGGACAGAACTTGTGAATAGAGTGAGGCCAGCAAAAAGCCAGACTCGATCTCTGGGTTGGAGGGAAGGAGGAGGCTGCCTGAGTTTGAGGGGCAGAAACAAAGAAGGAAGAAGTCTCCAGGAGACTGGAGATGGGACAGAGCCGAAATAAAGAGGCTCGGCTATGCATTTCCCAAATACTCTGCTTGGAGCCCAAACCTGAACGAACAGATGAGGGGGCGCGGGGGAAGAACGGGGTTGGGACCGCGCAGATTGGCCTGGAATGAGGAGTCAGCGAAGACCACTGGGTGGCAGCGTGGCGTGCGGGCGCAGCTCTGCAGTGTCTGCCGCCGCCGCCGCGGGGCCGAGCCCGTCTGGGAGCCCTGGCCTCTCCTGCTGAATGGCTACAAGTGTCGCCATGCAAAATAGCTCAGCGGGGGGGTGTGTGGTGGTGGGCTGC